>NC_023749.2:21453175-21697692 GCF_000499845.2 Phaseolus vulgaris
TTTCAAGTTCGACCTTTTCTTGGGCAAGTTCATGGACTTTGCGGCGAAGGTCAACAGCTTCCTTGCGCGCAAGCCTAAGCTCGGTGTTTAGGGCATCCTCCACTCGAGAATGTTCCATTTCCGCGAGCGTTAGGCTGAATGATACCTTCTCCACCTCGACCTTCATTGTGCTGTTCTCGGTCTTGAGGTTGTAGATATCATCCTGTAGCCGCCTGGTGGAGCTCTCCACAACTCTCGTTATGATTGAAGGGATATCCTCTGCAATGGTTTTGAGTTTAGCAGTCAGAGGTTCCCACATCCTCGTGACCTCGAGGGAAAGATTTGCAGCTTGGAGAGGCGCCAGGGGGGCTTGTTGAGGGTTCTCGTCGCCGCCTTCCTTAACAATATTTTCGGTGGTTGCTTCTTGGCGTGGCGACGCAATCGGGGATTCGGTGATTAGGATTGGAGAGGTGTGAGCGACCTCATCCCCGATTGGAACGATTCCTGCAGCTGAAGTATTGGAAGGAGGGCCCCCTCCTACTGATATATGTGGTGTAGAGGCGCTCGGGGGGTCCTCTAAGAAGTTTGGCTCTTGGGCCCCAGTTGCAGGTGGCGCAGTGGCCAATGGAACTGCTTGGACTGGTGGTGAAGGGGCTTGTGGTGCTGGTGGTGAAGGAGGAGGAGCGGGTGTTGATGGTGGTGTTGAAGCTGGAAGAGGAGGCGGGGCAGGTGGAGAAGATGGTGCCACTCTCTTCCTTTTCGTGACAAGGCCATCCTCTGTGACCTCGTCGTCCTCTTCCTCATCCTCTTGGACAACTTGGGGGGCCTTCCGCTTTGGCCTCTTAAGGACCAGTTTCTTTCGTTGGGTGGGCGCCTTAGGCGGTGATCGCCCCTGGATGATGGCCTTCTCGACCGCTGAGTTGGGAACCGTCTGGGAGCCGGTCGCCAACCCGTGGTTGCGGGCGAGCGCCTTTAAATCGGCGAGCATGTTCTTACCCAACATGGTGTCTACATGAAATGAAAGTGCATAAGTTAGCTCAAAGGAGAAAGGGGTAAGTGTACAAGACAATAAGACAGCAAAAGCAGGCATATGCAGAAAAGATAAAACCAAAGTCTTGTGTGTATCGCACAAGACGCCCAGAAACAATATCAGAAGCAATGTCAAGACAAAGATGTAGCGTCCTAACCTATTTGAAATTCCAACTGGTCCTCAAAGAACTCGAAGGAAATCAGGGTGGGGGTCAAGAATGTTATGTGGGCATCTGCCACCCTCTTCCAGAAGAGACAAAGGTCTCTGTCCAAAGCTCCCATGCTATCAGGACTTCTGGGCCTCCTGAAGCAGCTCTTGGACTCCTTTTTCCCCTTGTCCACCCAGTACAAGGGGAAACCGTCGAGGAGGGAAGGGTCTTTGTCGTTTGCGCGAACTTGGATGAACTTCCCCTTCTAATCCTTGTACGACTGCTGGAAGATGGTGAAAATGGACCTCCCAGCAATGGCGTTCAGGCTGACCCACAGGCGATCTCCTGGGTGCTTGGCCTCAAACAAGAATAAAAACACGTCCACTGACGCGGGCAACCCCAGGTGGGCGCACGTTACCTCAAAAGCTCGGACAAACGCCCAGCTGTTGGGGTGAAGCTGGGCGGCAGCGATGTTGAGCTCGGTTAAGAGTTCCCTCTCAAATCGAGTAAGAGGGAACCTGAGTTTAACCTTTTTGAAGAGAGTGGTGTAGACGAAGCAGAAGGGCCCGTCGGCGCTCACTTTATCATCGGCGCACACTGGCAGAGTGGCTGGGCAAGGCAGCACCATCATTCTCTCATCGTGCTCCTTGTGGAATGATTGGTGGGCCTCGTCCCCATTGGTCAATCGCAGAACCGCTCCCGCGGTGTTCACCGACGACGTTTCCTTTAAGAGGGTTGAGTTAGCCCATGAGTATAACGTCTTGAAGTCTGGTAGTGGGGTGGGGGCTCCTCCAGCGTTTGGTGGAGTCGCCTGGGCCAGAGTGGTTTGAGAAGACGCGGGCCTCACAGCCTACGAAGAGGGGGCACCACGAACTTGCGTAGAGTCATGTGCTTGAGAAGGAGGGTTTCGCGCTGACGGAGGGGGGTTCGGGGTGATCTTCGTGCGAGTCATGGTAGCAACTGCAAACGAAGGAGGAAGGAAAAATAATCAGGAGGGTTACAAAGGTTGACTCGATCATGAATGGAAGGTGAAAGACGAACGAATGTGAGTTCGTTGCGACGATCGACAAAGCCCTAAGTCACGCAGAAGGAGAAATGGAAAAACAGCCCACAGCGTATGCACCAGACAGTTACAGGATGATGCAAATCGGTGAAAATGCGAGAAAACACAGCAGATGAGGGAAAGTAGTTACCTTTCGATGATCGGGAGAATGTTGGAGGGAGGTGGTGATCTAGAGCGTCGAGGAACGTCGAGAGCTTTCGCAGAAGGAAATGAGAGCGTATGCAAGTGTGAAGAAAGTGATGGAACAGTAGGAGCGTAAGGGGTTTAAGGGTTTTCGAAACGGTTTGGGGAAGCGCTAACGGCAGATGAAGATAGCCGTTGATGAGAGCCACGTGTCGAACGATGCGCGAAGGGTTTGGTGGAGCGTCAGAGCAGCAGAAAGTACTATCGCTTGGAATTCTGCGCCCATGCCACGTAGACCGGTGTTAACGAAGGCTTCTTCAGTCTTTTCGCTAGACAAGTCTTCGCTTAAGACTGGGGGGCTTGTGTACCGCCCTGGTGGTCGGGTGTGATGACGTGGCATCCTGCTACAGTATAGGCGTGTTGACAAGGCGCCAGGTTGACAGTTGGGAAGGAAGTCGGGAGGCACGTGTAGTCGCCGATAGTTAAGTTGGCGTGTTCCGATCTCCAACTTACCAGAATAGGCGATCGCCAGGTTGGGGATGAAGTCGCCAGATGCGGACTCAGGCAACCAGGCAGTCGGAGATCGCCAGAACAAGCACATCGCCGAAGTTAAAGGAGAAGCAGATTATGAAGGCGGCCGGCGAGACCACAGGGAAGGTGTATGAAGGCCCTACCTCGCCAGTTTCAGTAGAGATCGCACTCCTGAGTTAGCTATGCACTGGGCAGCACCATGCATAGGTAACTTAGCCAAAATGAGAGTAGAAGCAGCGCCAAGTCAGGGAGCCTCCAGATGATGGCACGTGTACAGTTGGATACGAGCCACGTGTCCAAGTCTGTAACTGCCAGGAGAGAGAAAACCACCAGGTATATAAGAGTTCCTAACAGATTTTCTAAGGTACGCACGTTCAGTTCATACACTTTACGCTTGCGAGTGACAGAGCTGTTTGTGAGAGAGATTTGCACGGTTCCAGTTCTTAGTATTTGGTGATACCGTCACTGACTTGAGCGTCGGAGTGCGATCAGCCGCAGCGGCGCCGTATCGTTTCTTTGCAGGTTCTTGAGATAGATCCAGAGGAGGAACGGAGGTGAAAAGCGGCGCGCACGTCGATCCTTTGACGAGGCATTCTCCAGCGCTCCGGTCAACAGGCAGGATCATGACTCACCTCCCTTACCTGGAAAACTACCTTCTTTAACTTTCCTAAACTTTCTCAAAGTAAAACACCTATATACACAAAGTTTTAGCCATGTCTTCTTCTTTTCACTCTCCAAAGTCTATAGAAAGTGAAGTAAAATCTTTGAAAACTCTTTTAAAAGAAGTATCCCAAGCGGTACAATTGATATCTTTTAGACAATTGGAGAATGAGAACAAAATCAATGAGTTGGCTAAAGCTCAAGAAGAGAAATCACAAAAAAACACAAAAATAAAAAAAAACGCTTACTCATGCATCTCAAAGTATTGAGTCTCTAGGGGAGGGAAGCCGTAGAATCAATGATTATTACCAACCACCCCCTAGAAGAACTAGGCAAAGGGAACAAGAGGTGCCAAGGGAAACTAGAGTAGACCTACCTCATTTTCATGGTAAGGAAAATGTAGAAATATATCTAGATTGGGAGATGAAGGTAGAGCAACTCTTTGCTTGCCATAGGGTAAGTGAGGAACGAAAGGTACCCTTAGCCACCCTTAGTTTCCAAGGGAACGCCATGTATTGGTGGACCTCTCTCGAAAAAGAAAGACGTCTTCATAGGGAACCTTCCATCACATATTGGAATGACCTTAGGGGAGCCCTAAGACGTCGACATATACCTTCCTACTACCATAGGGAGTTGATGGACAAGCTCCAAAGACTCCAACAAAAGAACATGAGTGTGGAAGAGTATAGGCAAAAAATGGAGCTCTACATGATGAGAGCCTCCATTAGAGAAGAGGAGGAAACCACCATAGCTAGGTTCCTTAGTGGCCTATCACTTGAGATAAGAGACAGAGTAGAGCTCTTACCTTATCAAGACTTGAATGATTTGGTTCAACTTTGCATTAAAGTTGAGCAACAAAACTTGCGTAAAACATCAAGTCTAAAGGTGAGCCCCTATTCTAGCTTTTATCCCAAGAAGGAGTTTAGAAGGGAGGGTAGTACATCCAAGGAAAAACCAAAAGAGCCTACCAAGCCCTTCACCAAAGAAACCTCAACCCCACCCATCCGAGCTAGAGATGTTAAGTGTTTTAAGTGCTATGGTAGAGGGCATGTGCAAGCACAATGTCCAAACCAAAGGACTTTGTTTCTTAAAGGTGTAGATGAGTACACTAGTGGCGAGGATGAGCCTAGTGAGAGAGAGGAAGGGGGAGAGGATGAGAGGGTAGCTCCACTAGAGGGCGAATTGTTTATGATTAGGAGAACCCTCAACAATCACCCTAGCACATCCATTGAAACACAAAGAGAGAACATATTTCATACAAGGTGCAATGTTTTAGAAAACATATGCTCTCTCATTGTGGATAGTGGGTCTAGTTGTAATTGTTGTAGTGCTAGGATGGTTGAAAAGCTTAAGCTACAAGTGGTTCCTCACCCAAAACCTTACAAACTTCAATGGCTTAATGAAAATGGGGAACTACATGTAGACAAGCAAGTGGAAATCAAGTTTTCCATAGGGAACTACAAGGACAAAGTTTTATGTGATGTAGTGCCTATGGAAGCTTGTCATATTTTATTAGGGAGACCATGGCAATTTGATAAGAAAACCTTGCATGATGGTCTCACTAACGAAATTTCATTCACCCATAAGTATAAAAAGTTTGTACTTAGTCCTTTACCACATTCTCAAGTGGTAAAAGACCAAATACAAATGAAGCAAAAGAGGGATGAGGAAAACAAAAAAAAAAAAGCGCTAGAAAAAGAGAAAATCCTTAGGGATAGGAAGGCGTGGGAGAAGAGTGTTCCTTCCCACAACGTTGGTCAACAAGAAAAGCCTCTTGAAAACGTTTTTGAAAATTTGCTTCTTGTTGAACAACCAAGCCTTATCTTTTGTAAAGGAGCACTTACATGCACTGCCACAAGTAGTGAACTTATGAATTTACCTCCTCAAATCGAAAATCTTTTGAGTGAATTTGAAGATCTATTCTCACAAGAGGGACCCATTGGGCTTCCTCCTCTAAGGGGAATAGAACATCAAATTGACTTTATTCCGGGGGCAAGCCTACCAAATAGGCCTGCTTATAGAACCAACCCCGAGGAAACTAAGGAGATAGAATCACAAGTTCAAGACTTGTTGGAGAAGGGTTGGGTTCAAAAGAGCCTAAGCCCTTGTGCTGTACCTGTCTTGTTGGTGCCAAAAAAAGATGGAAAATGGCGCATGTGTTGTGATTGTCGAGCAATCAACAACATCACCATCAAGTATAGGCATCCAATTCCAAGGCTTGATGATATGCTTGATGAATTGCATGGGTCAACTCTATTCTCCAAAATTGACCTTAAAAGTGGATATCACCAAATTCGAATCAAGGAGGGTGATGAGTGGAAAACCGCTTTTAAGACCAAATTTGGATTTTACGAGTGGTTGGTGATGCCCTTTGGGCTTACTAATGCCCCAAGTACATTCATGAGGCTTATGAATCACACCTTGAGGGATTGTATAGGTAAATATGTAGTAGTTTACTTTGATGATATTTTAGTATATAGTAAAACCCTAGAAGACCATCTAAGTCACCTTAGGGAAGTTCTTCTAGTTCTTAGGAAAAATAGTCTTTTTGCAAATAGGGATAAGTGTACCTTTTGTGTAGATAGTGTAGTCTTCTTAGGCTTCATAGTAAACAATAAGGGGGTGCATGTAGATCCCGAGAAAATCAAAGCCATCCGCGAGTGGCCAACTCCACAAAATGTAAGTGATGTGAGAAGTTTTCATGGGTTAGCTAGCTTCTATAGAAGGTTTGTGCCTAATTTTTCTAGCCTAGCATCTCCTTTGAATGAACTTGTTAAAAAAGATGTTGCATTTTGTTGGAATGAAAAGCATGAGCAAGCCTTTCAAAGGCTAAAAGCTCAACTCACCAATGCACCCATCCTATCTCTTCCAAATTTTTCCAAAACTTTTGAGATAGAGTGTGATGCATCGGGGGTAGGCATAGGTGCGGTTTTGTTGCAAGGTGGACACCCCATTGCTTATTTTAGTGAAAAACTCCATGGTGCCACCCTCAACTACCCCACCTATGACAAATGTACCGCCCTGGTAGTCGGAAGTGATGACGTGGCATCCCGCTACAGTATAGGCGTGTTGACAAGGCGCCAGGTTGGCAGAAGGGAAGGAAGTCGGGGGGCTCGTGAAGTCGCCAGTTATTAAGTTGGCGTGTTCCGATCTCCAGCATACCAGAACCGGCGATCACCAGGTTAGAGATGAAGTCGCCAGATGTAAACTCAGGCGACCTTGAGATTGGAGATCGCCAGAGAAAGCACATCGCCAGAGATGAAGGTGGTGCAGATTATGAAGGCGGCCGGCGAGACCACAGGGAAGGTGTACGAAGGCACCCTAACTCGCCAGTTCCAGTAGAGATCGCACTCCCAAGTTAGCTATGTACTGGGCAGTACCATGCATAGGTAACTTAGCAAAACGAGAGTAGAAGCAGCGCCCAAGTCAAGGAGGCTCCAGATGAAGGCACGTGTACGACTGGATGCGAGCCACGTGTCCAGCTGCGTAACTGCCAGGAGAGAGAAAGTAACCAGGTATAAAAGGGTTTCCCAACGAACTTTCTGAGGTACGCACGTTCAGATTATACTCTTTACGCTTGCGAGTCCTAGAGCACACTGTGAGAGAGAATTTGCACGGTTCTTGTTCTCTTAGTATTTGGTGGTTCGGCTACTGACTTGGGCGTTGGAGTGCGATCGGCCGCAGCGGCGCCGCTCTGTTCTTTTGCAGGTTCTTGAAGTGGATCTCGGAGAGGGACGGACGTTGGAAGCGGTGCGCAAGTCGATCCTATGACGAGGCAAGCTCCTACGTTCTGGTCAACAGGCAGGATCAACAAAGAGCTCTATGCTCTTGTGCGAGCCCTAAAGACTTGGGAACACTACCTTGTGTCCAAAGAATTTGTCATCCATAGTGATCACGAGTCTTTAAAATATTTAAAGGGCCAACAGAAGCTCAACAAGAGACATGCTAAATGGATGGAATTTCTTGAGCAATTTCCTTATGTAATCAAATACAAGAAAGGAAGCACCAATATAGTGGCCGATGCTCTTTCAAGACGGCATACACTCTTTTCAAAATTGGGTGCCCAAATTCTTGGATTTGACCACATAAGAGAGCTTTACCAAGACGATCAAGAACTCTCATCCATCTATGCCCAATGTCTACATAGAGCGCAAGGAGGTTACTATGTGTCCGAGGGATATCTTTTTAAAGAAGGAAAACTTTGCATTCCCCAAGGAACACATAGGAAACTCCTTGTCAAAGAATCACATGAGGGGGGACTCATGGGCCACTTTGGAGTTGATAAAACTCTAGATCTTTTAAAAGCAAAATTTTGTTGGCCACACATGAGGAAAGATGTCCAACGACATTGTTCTAGATGCATCTCATGTTTAAAAGCAAAATCTAGAACAATGCCGCATGGACTCTACACCCCTTTGCCGATTGCAAATGCTCCTTGGGAAGACATTAGCATGGATTTCATTTTAGGACTTCCTAGGACTGCAAGAGGCCATGACTCTATCTTTGTGGTAGTGGACCGTTTTAGCAAAATGTCCCATTTTATTCCATGCCACAAAGTAGATGATGCTCAAAATATTTCTAAACTTTTCTTTAGAGAAGTGGTGAGACTACATGGTCTCCCTAGAAGTATAGTGTCCGATAGAGATCCCAAGTTTATCAGCCACTTTTGGAAAACTCTTTGGGGTAAACTTGGAACAAGACTACAATTTTCAACTTCTTGTCATCCTCAAACAGATGGACAAACCGAAGTAGTCAATAGATCTCTTGGAACTATGCTTAGGGCTATCATGAAGGGCAGCCACAAATCTTGGGATGAGTACCTTCCCCATATTGAATTTGCTTACAATAGAGTAGTTCACAAGACTACTAATGCTTCTCCTTTTGAAGTAGTATATGGCTTTAATCCTCTCACACCCATGGATTTGATACCCCTTCCTAATCCACAAGATTTTGTGCATAAGGAAGGCGTAATCAAAGCTGATTTTGTAAAGAAAATGCATGAGAAGATTAAACTCCAAATACAACAACAAAATGAGAAGTACACAAAATACAACAATAAAGGGAAGAGAGAAATAATTTTTGAGGAGGGAGACTTAGTTTGGCTTCACCTTCGCAAAGATAGATTTCCAACTCAAAGGAAGTCCAAACTAAGTCCCCGAGGAGATGGACCTTTCCAAGTTCTCAAGCGAGTCAACAACAATGCATATAAATTGGACCTACCTCTTGAATATGGAGTACATGACACTTTTAATGTAATTGATCTTTCTCCATTTGTAGGTACCAATGACGATGACGAGCTGGATTTGAGGACAAATCCTTTCCAAGGGGGAGGGGATGATGGAGGAGGGCCAAGCACATCTAGCCATGGTAGCCAAAGCCCAAACCATGAAAAGCGTTTAGACCAAGGAGAGCGTCTAGCTCCAAGGAGTGAGCGTCTAGGACGTGAAGAAAGGAAGCTATCCATGGAGCGTCTAGATGTGAACCTAGACCGTCTAGGTCCTCTCACAAGATCAATGGCTAAGCATGTACAAGCACAAGTGGATGAAGCTACGGATGGAAGAGAGAAAGCCTTGTATATGTTGCATAAAGGCCCAATAGGGGTACTTAGTAATTAGAGTAGTGTAGAAAGTATTTTGAGTGAAACTTTCTAGAACCTTGCTAGGTGTGACCGGTCATGGCACATGGCCTAGGCTTTGCATTTCATTTGGTTTACATTTCATTATGTATTAGCTTAGGTCTTACGTCCCAAATAGCCTATAAATAGGGAGGCTAACTCATGTATTTTCCAAGTTTATTGTGAGTAAAGTTATGCTGCCAATTTGTGCTCAACTTTGCTTCTCCCTAGAATCCTAGGCACTAAACTTCAATTCCTTCATCTTTTCCCTTGAGCTGGCCGAACCACTCAATACCCATACTTATCATGCACCTACAAGTTCAACACCACTCTTAGGAGGATCTTGCTCACTCTCATTCATTGCTTCCGCCCCATACTCTACATTGATTCAAGAAGAACTTCATGAAAATGCCATCAGTAGTTGCATGCATTTATTGTATATATTTGATACATGAGTCGCTACAGTAGTGATATAGATATTGGTTTTCAAGAAATTAGCATGAAATGAGATGAAACTAGTTTTTTTTGGTAGTTGCATGAATTTATAGTATATATTCGATAGATGAGTCTCTATAGTAGTGATAGATATTGGTTTTCCAGAAATTAGCATGAAAATACTTGAAACTAGGTTTTTTGTGGTAGTTGCATGAATATATTGTATATATTTGACACATGTGTCTTTAGATAGTTTATAATAGTGATAGATATTGATTTACAAGAAATTACCATGAAAAGACTCGAAACTAGTTTTTTTTTGTAGCTGCATGAATTTATTAATATATTTCATAGATGACTCTCTACAGTAGTGATAGACATTGGTTTTCAAGAAATTAGCATGAAAAGAACTGAAACTAGTTTTTTTGTGGTAGTTGCATGGATTTATTGTATATATTTGATAGATCAGTCTCTACAGTAGTGATAGATATTGGTTTTCAAGAAATTTGCATGACGAAAAGACTTGAAACTAGTTTTTTTGTGGTAGTTGCATGAATTTATTGTATGAGTCTCTATGGTAGTGATAGACATTGGTTTTCTAGAAATTAGCATGAAAAGACTTGAAACTAGGTTTTTTTTGTGGTAGTTGCATGCATTTATTGTATATATTTGATAAACGAGTCTCTACAGTAGTGATAGATATTGGTTTTCAAGAAATTAGCATGAAGAAAAGACTTGAAACAAGTTTTTTTTTGTGGTAGTTGCATGAATTTGTTGTATGAGTCTCTATGGTAGTGATAGATATTGGTTTTCAAGAAATTAGCATGAAAAGACTTGAAACTAGTTTTTTTTGTCGTAGTTGCATGCATTTATTGTATATATTTGATAGATGAGTCTCTACAGTAGTGATAGATATTGGTTTTCAAGAAATTAGCATGAAATGAGATGAAACTAGTTTTTTTGGGTAGTTGCATGAATTTATAGTATATATTTGATAGATGAGTCTCTACAGTAGTGATAAATATTGGTTTTCAAGAAATTAGCATGAAAATACTTGAAACTAGGTTTTTTGTGGTAGTTGCATGAATATATTGTAAATATTTGACTCATGTGTCTTTAGATAGTTTATAATAGTGATAGATATTGATTTACAAGAAATTACCATGAAAAGATTCGAAACTAGTTTTTTTTATGTAGCTGCATGAATTTATTGTATAAATTTGATAGATGAGGCTCACTAGTAGTGATAAACATTGGTTTTCAAGTAATTAGGGAGAAAACACTTGAAACTAGTTTTTTTGTGGTAGTTGCATGAGTCTCTATGGTAGTGATAGACATTGGTTTTCAAGAAATTAGCATGAAAAGAATTGAAACTAGTTTTTTTGTGGTAGTTGCATGTATTTATTGAATATATTTGATAGATGAGTGTCTACAGTAGTGATAGACATTGGTTTTCAAGAAATTATCATGAAGAAAAGACTTGAAACTAGTTTTTTTGTGGTAGTTGCATGAATTTATTGTACGAGTCTCTATGGTAGTGATAGACATTGGTTTTCCAGAAATTACCATGAAAAGACTTGAAACTAGTTTTTGTTGTGGTAGTTGCATGCATTTATTGTATATATTTGATAGATGAGTCTCTACAGTAGTGATAGATATTGGTTTTCAAGAAATTAGCATGAAAATACTTGAAACTTGGTTTTTTGTGGTAGTTGCATGAATATATAGTATATATTTGACACATGTGTCTTTAGATAGTTTATAATACTGATAGATGTTGATTTACAAGAAATTACCATGAAAAGACTCAAAACTAGTTTTTTTTTATGTAGTTGCACGAATTTATTGTATAAATTTGATTGATGAGTCTCACTAGTAGTGATAAACATTGGTTTTCAAGAAATTAGCATGTAAAGCATTGAAAATAGTTTTTTTGTGGTAGTTGCATGCATTTATTGTATATATTTGATAGATAAGTCTCTACAGTAGTGATAGACATTGGTTTTCAAGAAATTAGCATAAAGAAAAGACTTGAAACTAGTTTTTTTGTGGTAGTTGCATGAATTTATTGTATGAGTCTCTATGGTAGTGATAAACATTGGTTTTCAAGAAATTAGCATGAAAAGACTTGAAACTAGTGTTTTTTTTGGTATTTATTGTATATATTTGATAGATGAGTCTCTACAGTAGTGATAGATATTGGTTTTCAAGAAATTAGAATGAAGAAAAGACTTTAAACTAGTTTTTTTGTGGTAGTTGCATGAATTTATTGTATGAGTCTCTATGGTAGTGATAAACATTGGTTTTCAAGAAATTAGCATGAAAAGACTTGAAACTTGTCTTTTTTGTGGTATTTATTGTATATATTTGATAGATGAGTCTCTACAGTAGTGATAGATATTGGTTTTCAAGAAATTAGTATGAAATGAGATGAAACTAGTTATTTTGTGGTAGTTGCATGAATTTATAATATATATTCGATAGATAAATCTCTACAGTAGTGATAGATATTGGTTTTCAAGAAATTCGCATGAAAATACTTGAAACTAGGTTTTTTGTGGTAGTTGCATGAATATATTGTATATATTTGTCACATGTGTCTTTAGATAGTTTATAATAGTGATAGACATTGATTTACAAGAAATTACCACGAAAAGACTCGAAACTAGTTTTTTTTTTTGTAGCTACATGAATTTATTAATATATTTCATAGATGACTCTCTACAGTAGTGATAGACATTTGTTTTCAAGAAATTAGCATGAAAAGAACTGAAACTAGTTTTTTTGTGGTGGTTGCATGGATTTATTGTATATATTTGATAGATCAGTCTCTACAGTAGTGATAGACATTGGTTTTCAAGAAATTTGCATGAAGAAAAGACTTGAAACTAGTTTTTTTGTGGTAGTTGCATGAATTTATTGTATATATTTGATAGATGAGTCTCTGCAGTAGTGATAGACATTGGTTTTCAAGAAATTAGCATGTAAAGAATTGAAACTAGTTTTTTTGTGGTAGTTGGATGCATTTATTGTATATATTTCATAGATGAGTCTCTACAGTAGTGATAGACATTGGTTTTCAAGAAATTAGCATGAAAAGAATTGAAACTAGTTTTTTTGTGGTAGTTGCATGCATTTATTGTATATATTTGATAGATGAGTCTCTACAGTAGTGATAGATATTGGTTTTCAAGAAATTAGCATGAAAATACTTGAAACTTGGTTTTTTGTGGTAGTTGCATGAATATATAGTATATATTTGACACATGTGTCTTTAGATAGTTTATAATACTGATAGATGTTGATTTACAAGAAATTACCATGAAAAGACTCAAAACTAGTTTTTTTTTATGTAGTTGCACGAATTTATTGTATAAATTTGATTGATGAGTCTCACTAGTAGTGATAAACATTGGTTTTCAAGAAATTAGCATGTAAAGCATTGAAAATAGTTTTTTTGTGGTAGTTGCATGCATTTATTGTATATATTTGATAGATAAGTCTCTACAGTAGTGATAGACATTGGTTTTCAAGAAATTAGCATAAAGAAAAGACTTGAAACTAGTTTTTTTGTGGTAGTTGCATGAATTTATTGTATGAGTCTCTATGGTAGTGATAAACATTGGTTTTCAAGAAATTAGCATGAAAAGACTTGAAACTAGTGTTTTTTTTGGTATTTATTGTATATATTTGATAGATGAGTCTCTACAGTAGTGATAGATATTGGTTTTCAAGAAATTAGAATGAAGAAAAGACTTTAAACTAGTTTTTTTGTGGTAGTTGCATGAATTTATTGTATGAGTCTCTATGGTAGTGATAAACATTGGTTTTCAAGAAATTAGCATGAAAAGACTTGAAACTTGTCTTTTTTGTGGTATTTATTGTATATATTTGATAGATGAGTCTCTACAGTAGTGATAGATATTGGTTTTCAAGAAATTAGTATGAAATGAGATGAAACTAGTTATTTTGTGGTAGTTGCATGAATTTATAATATATATTCGATAGATAAATCTCTACAGTAGTGATAGATATTGGTTTTCAAGAAATTCGCATGAAAATACTTGAAACTAGGTTTTTTGTGGTAGTTGCATGAATATATTGTATATATTTGTCACATGTGTCTTTAGATAGTTTATAATAGTGATAGACATTGATTTACAAGAAATTACCACGAAAAGACTCGAAACTAGTTTTTTTTTTTGTAGCTACATGAATTTATTAATATATTTCATAGATGACTCTCTACAGTAGTGATAGACATTTGTTTTCAAGAAATTAGCATGAAAAGAACTGAAACTAGTTTTTTTGTGGTGGTTGCATGGATTTATTGTATATATTTGATAGATCAGTCTCTACAGTAGTGATAGACATTGGTTTTCAAGAAATTTGCATGAAGAAAAGACTTGAAACTAGTTTTTTTGTGGTAGTTGCATGAATTTATTGTATATATTTGATAGATGAGTCTCTGCAGTAGTGATAGACATTGGTTTTCAAGAAATTAGCATGTAAAGAATTGAAACTAGTTTTTTTGTGGTAGTTGGATGCATTTATTGTATATATTTCATAGATGAGTCTCTACAGTAGTGATAGACATTGGTTTTCAAGAAATTAGCATGAAAAGAATTGAAACTAGTTTTTTTGTGGTAGTTGCATGCATTTATTGTATATATTTGATAGATGAGTCTCTACAGTAGTGATAGATATTGGTTTTCAAGAAATTAGCATGAAAATACTTGAAACTTGGTTTTTTGTGGTAGTTGCATGAATATATAATATATATTTGACACATGTGTCTTTAGATAGTTTATAATACTGATAGATGTCGATTTACAAGAAATTACCATGAAAAGACTCGAAACTAGTTTTTTTTATGTAGTTGCACGAATTTATTGTATAAATTTGATTGATGAGTCTCACTAGTAGTGATAAACATTGGTTTTCAAGTAATTAGGAAGAAAATAGTTGAAACTAGCTTTTTATTGGTAGTTGCATGAATTTATTGATATATTTCATAGATGACTCTCTACAGTAGTGATAGACATTGGTTTTCAAGAAATTTGCATGAAGAAAAGACTTGAAACTAGTTTTTTTGTGGTAGTTGCATGAATTTATTGTATATATTTGATAGATGAGTCTCTACAGTAGTGATAGACATTGGTTTTCAAGAAATTAGCATGTAAAGAATTGAAACTAGTATTTTTGTGGTAGTTGGATGCATTTATTGTATATATTTCATATATGAGTCTCTACAGTAGTGATAGACATTGGTTTTCGAGAAATTAGCATGAAAAGAATTGAAACTAGTTTTTTTGTGGTAGTTGCGTGCATTTATTAGATATATTTGATAGATGAGTCTCTACAGTAGTGATAGATATTGGTTTTCAAGAAATTAGCATAAAGAAAAGAATTGAAACTAGTTTTTTTGTGATAGTTGCATGAGTCTCTATGGTAGTGATAGACATTGGTTTTCAAGAAATTAGCATGAAAAGAATTGAAACTAGTTTTTTTGTGGTAGGTGCATGCATTTATTGTATATATTTGATAGATGAGTCTCTACAGTAGTGATAGATATTGGTTTTCATGAAATTAGCATGAAATGAGATGAAACTAGTTTTTTTTGTGGTAGTTGCATGAATTTATTGATATATTTCATAGATGATTCTCTACAGTAGTGATAGACATTGGTTTTCAAGAAATTAGCATGAAAAGACTCGAAACTAGTTTTTTTTTTGTGGTAGTTGCATGCATTTATTGTACATATTTGAAACACGGGTCTCCATAGTAATGATAGATATTGGTTTTCAAGAAATTAGCATGAAATGAGATGAAACTAGTTTTTTTGTGGTAGTTGCATGAATTTATTGTATATATTCGATAGATGACTCTCTATAATAGTGATACACATTGGTTTTCAAGAAATTAGCATTAAAATACTTCAAACTATGTTTTTTGTGGTAGTTGCATGAATATATTGTATATATTTGAGACATGTGTCTTTAGATAATTTATAATAGTGATAGACATTGATTTACAAGAAATTACCATGAAAAGACTCGAAACTAGTTTTTTTTTATGTAGTTGCATGAATTTATTGTATAAATTTGATAGATGAATCTCACTAGTAGTGATAAACATTGGTTTTCAAGTAATTGGGAAGAAAAGACTTGAAACTAGTTTTTTATTGGTAGTTGCATGAATTTATTGATATATTTCATAGTTGACTCTCTACAGTAGTGATAGACATTGGTTTTCAAGAAATTAGTATGAAAAGTATTGAAACTAGTTTTTTTGTGGTAGTTGCATGCTTTTATTGTATATATTTGATAGATGACTCTGTACAGTACTGATAGATATTGGTTTTCAAGAAACTAGCATGAAGAAAAGACATGAAACTAGTTTTTTTGTGGTATTTGCATGAATTTATTGTATGAGTCTCTATGGTAGTGATAAACTTTGGTTTTCAAAAAATTAGCATGAAAAGACTTGAAACTAGTTTTTTTTTTGTGGTAGTTGCATGCATTTATTGTATAAATTTGATAGATGAGTCTCTACAGTAGTGATAGATATTGGTTTTCAAGAAATTAGCATGAAATGAGATGAAACTAGTTTTTTTTGTGGTAGTTGCATGAATTTATAGTATATATTCGATAGATGAGTCTCTATAGTAGTGATAGATATTGATTTTCAAGAAATTAGCATGAAAACACTTGAAACTAGGTTTTTTGTGGTAGTTGCATGCATTTATTGTATATATTTGATAGATGAGTCTCGACAGTAGTGATAGATATTGGTTTTCAAGAAATTAGCATGAAATGAGATGAAACTAGTTTTCTTGTGGTAGTTGCATGAATTTATAGTATATACTCGATAGATGAGTCTCTATAGTGGTGATAGATATTGATTTTCAAGAAATTAGCATGAAAATACTTGAAACTAATTTTTTTTTTGGTAGTTGCATGAATTTATTGTATGATTCTCTATGGTAGTGATAGACATTGGTTTTCAAGAAATTAGCATGAAAAGACTTGAAACTAGTTTTTTTTTTGTGGTAGTTGCAAGCATTTAGTGTATATATTTGATAGATGAGTCTCGATAGTAGTGATAAATATTGGTTTTCCAGAAATTAGCACGAAGAAAAGACATGAAACTAGTTTTTTTGTGGTAGTTGCATGAATTTATTGTATGAGTCTCTATGGTAGTGATAGACATTGGTTTTCAAGAAATTAGCATTAAAAAACTTGAAACTAGTTTTTTTTTTGTGTTAGTTGCATGCATTTATTGTATATATTTGATAGATGAGTCTCTATAGTAGCGATAGATATTGGTTTTCAAGAAATTAGCATGAAATGAGATGAAACTACTTTTTTTTTTGTAGTTGCATGAATATATAGTATATACTCGATATAGGAGTCTCTATAGTAGTGATAGATATTGCTTTTCAAGAAATTAGCATGAAAATACTTGAAACTAGGTTTTTGGTGGTAGTTGCATGAATTAATTGTATGATTCTCTATGGTAGTGATAGACATTGGTTTTCAAGAAATTAGCATGAAAAGACTTGAATCTAGTTTTTTTTTGTGGTAGTTGCATGTATTAATTGTATATATTTGATAGATGAGTCTCTATAGTAGTGATAGATATTGGTTTTCAAGAAATTAGCATGAAGAAAAGACTTGAAACTAGTTTTTTTGTGGTAGTTGCATGAATTTATTGTATGAGTCTCTATGGTAGTGATAAACATTGGTTTTCAAGAAATTAGCATGAAAAGACTTGAAACTAGTCTTTTTTGTGGTATTTATTGTATATATTCGATAGATGAGTCTCTACAGTAGTGATAGATATTGGTTTTCAAGAAATTAGCATGAAATGAGATGAAACTAGTTTTTTTGTGGTAGTTGCATGAATTTATAGTATATATTCGATAGATAAATCTCTACAGTAGTGATAGATATTGGTTTTCAAGAAATTAGCATGAAAAGACTCTAAACTAGGTTTTTTTATGTAGCTGCATGAATTTATTGTATAAATTTGATAGATGAGTCTCACTAGTAGTGATAAACATTGGTTTCCAAGTAATTAGGAAGAAAAGAGTTGAAACTAGTTTTTTATTGGTAGTTGCATGAATTTATTGATATATTTAATAGATGACTCTCTACAGTAGTGATAGACATTAGTATGAAAATACTTGAAACTAGTTTTTTTGTGGTAGATGCATGAATTTATTGTATATATTTGGCTCATGTGTCTTTAGATAGTGTATAACAGTGATAGACATTGATTTACAAGAAATTACCATGAAAAGACTCGAAACTAGTTTTTTTTATGTAGCTGCATGAATTTATTGTATAAATTTGACCCAACATGTTATCTGCATAGAGCGAAAATGCATGGGTTAACTCAGAGAGAAAATAAGTGCATAAGGCAGGATGCAGCAAAGCAGATGATCGGTGGGCTTAAATAAAACCAAAGTCTTGCGCATAACGCACAAGACGCTCAGAAACAGTTAAACAGAAGCAGTACTAAAACAACAGTTTAAATGTTCTAACCTATTCGAATTTCGAGTTGGTCCTCGTAGAATTCGAAGCAGATCAGGGTGGTGGTGAGGAAAATGATGTTGGCCTCCGCCACGCTTTTCCAAAAGAGGCAGAGATCCCTGTCCAACGCTCCCATGCTATCAGGACTTCTGGGCCTCCTGAAGCAGCTCTTGGACTCTTTTTTCCCCTTGTCCACCCAGTACAAGGGGAAGCCGTCGAGTAGGGAGGCGTCTTTGTCGTTAGGGCGCACTTGGACGAACTTCCCCTTCCAGTCTTTATAGGATTGCTGGAAGATGGAGAAGATCGACCTCCCAGCGATCCCATTCAAGCTAACCCACAGGCGGTCTCCCGGGTGCTTGGCCTCGAAGAGAAACAGAAATACATCTACGGATGCGGGCAACCCCAGATGGTCGCACATCACTTGGAACGCTCGCACAAACGCCCAACTGTTGGGATGGAGCTGGGCGGCGGCGATGTTGAGCTCGGTAAGGAGCTCCCTTTCAAAACGGGTGAAAGGGAACTTGAGCTTCACCTTCTTGAATAAGGTTGTGTAGACGAAGCAGAAGGGCCCGTCAGCGCTCACCTTATCGTCGGCACAAACGGGCAGATCGGGGGGGCAAGGTAGCACTATCATCTTTTCATCGTGCTCCTTATGAAATGTTTGGTGAGGCTCATCCCCCTTAGTCAATCGCAAGACTGCTCCAGCAGTGTTCACGGAAGACGTTTCCCTCAACAGGGTTGAGTTGGCCCAGGGGTAGAGTTCTTTGAAGTCTGGCAGGGGAACGGGGGCTCCTCCGGCGATAGGTGGAGTCGCCTGGGCCAGGTTGGGGCGGGAAGGTGCAGGCCTCTCAGCCTGGGAAGATGAAGCACCGCGTGCTCGCGGTGGGATGAGTGCTTGAGAAGAGGGGTGTCGTGATGAAGGAGGAGGATTCGGGGTGATCTTTGAGCGGGTCATTCTCGAAGCTGCAAAGGAAGAAGAAAAGGAAAAATGATCAGGGTTCGCAGAGGCTGACTCGATCGTGGGAGAAGGGTGAAAAGCGAACGAACGAAGGTTCGTTGCGACGATTGACGAAGCCCTAAGTTACGTAGAAGGAGAAATGGAAAAAGCAACCCACAGCGTATGCACCAGACAGTTACAGGATGATGCGAATCGGTTAAAATGCAAGAAAAACCAGCAGAAGAAGGAAAGTAGGTACCTTTTGATGATCAGGAAGACGACGAAGGATGATGGTGATTCAGAATGTTGGAGAGCGCTGAGAGTTTTTTGCAGGAGGAAGTTAGAGCGTTTGTGAATACGAAGAAAAGTGATGGAACAGTGTGGAGTGAAAATGGGTTTAAGAGTTTTTTCGAAATGGGTTTGGGAAGCGCAAACGGTAACTGAAGGTAAGCGTTGATGAAGCCACGTGTCGAACGATGGGTGAGGGGTTTGGTGGAGCGTCAGAGACGTAGAAGGTACAACCGCTTGGAATTCTGCGTCAGTGCCACGTAGACCGGTGTTGACGTGACTCTTCTAGTCTTTTCGCTGGACAAGTCTTTGCTTAAGACTGGGGGGCTTGTGTACCGCCCTGGTAGTCGGAAGTGATGACGTGGCATCCAGCTACAGTATAGGCGTGTTGACAAGGCGCCAGGTTGGCAGAAGGGAAGGAAGTCGGGGGGCTCGTGAAGTCGCCAGTTATTAAGTTGGCGTGTTCCGATCTCCAGCATACCAGAATCGGCGATCACCGGGTTAAAGATGAAGTCGCCAGATGTAAACTCAGGCGACCTAGTGATTGGAGATCGCCAGAGCAAGCACATCGCCAGAGATGAAGGTGGTGCAGATTATGAAGGCGGCCGGCGAGACCACAGGGAAGGTGTACGAAGGCACCCTAACTCGCCAATTCCAGTAGAGATCGCGCTCCCAAGGATCAGTTACGAAGAAGGAGAAACAGCAAAAACAACCCACAACGTATGCACCAGACAGTTAAAGGATGATGCGAATCGGTTAAAATGCAGGAAAACCCAGCAGAAGAAGGAAAAGAAGTACCTTTTTATGATTGGAAGAGTGATGAAAGAAGTTGGTGATTCAGGAGGTTGAAGAACGTTGAGAGCTTTTTTGCAGAAGAGAGTTGGAGTGTCTGAGAATACGAAGAAAGTGATGGAACAGTGGAGCGAAATGGGTTTAAGGATTTTTCGAAATGGGTTTGGGAAGCGCAAACGTTAACTGAAGGTAACCGTTGATGAAGCCACGTGTCGAGCGATGGGTGAGGTGTTTGGTGGAGCGTCAGAGAAGCAGAAAGTACAACCGCTTGAAATTCTGCGCCAGTGCCACGTAGATCGGTATTGACGTGACTCTTTTAGTCTTTTCGCTGGACAAGTCTTCGCTTAAGACTGGGGGGCTTGTGTACCGCCCTGGTAGTCGGAAGTGATGACGTGGCATCAAGTTACAGTATAAGCGTGTTGACGAGACGCCAGGTTGGCAGAAGGGAAGGAAGTCGGGGGGCTCGTGAAGTCGCCAGTTATGAAGTTGGCGTGCTCCGATCTCCAAAATACCAGAACCGGCGATCACCGGGTTAAAGATGAAATCGCCAGATGTAAACTCAGGCGACCAAGTGATTGGAGATCGCCAGAGCAAGCGCATCGCCGAAGATGAAGGTGGTGCAGATTATGAAGGCGGCCGGCGAGACCACAGGGAAGGTGTACGAAGGCACCCTAACTCGCCAATTCTAGTAGAGATCGCGCTCCCAAGTTAGTTATGCACTGGGCAGTACCATGCATAAGTAACTTAGCCAAAAGAGAGTCAGAAGCAGCGCCCAAGTCAAGGGGCTCCAGATGATGGCACGTGTACGACTGCATGCGAGCCACTTGTCCAGGTGCGTAACTGCCAGGAGAGAGAAAGTGACCAGGTATAAAAGGGTTCCCCAACGAACTTCTGAGGTACGCACGTTCAGATTGTATTCTTTACGCTTGCGAGTTCTTGAGCATACTGTGAGAGAGAACATTGCACGGTTCCTTGAGAGTTCTTGAGTGTTTGCTCTTGAAGTATTTGGTGGTTCAGTCACTGACTTGGGCGTTGGACTGCGATCGGCCGCAGCGGCGCCGCTCTGTTCTTTTGCAGGTTCTTGAGGTGGATCGTGACGAAGGACGGAGGTTGAAGCGGTGCGCACGTCGATCCAAGTTTGACGAGGCAAGTTCCAACGTTCTGGTCAACAGGCAGGATCAGTAGTGATAGGCATTGGTTTTCAAGAAATTAGCATGAAAAGAATTGAAACAAGTTTTTTTGTGGTAGTTGCATGCATTTATTGTATATATTTGATAGATGAGTCTCTACGGTAGTGATATATATTGGTTTTCAAGAAATTAGCACGAAGAAAAGACTTGAAACTAGTTTTTTTGTGGTAGTTGCATGAATTTATTGTATGAGTCTCTATGGTAGTGATAGACATTGGTTTTCAAGAAATTAGCATGAAAAGACTTGAAACTAGTTTTTTTTGTGGTAGTTGCATGCATTTATTATATATATTTGATAGATGAGTCTCCACAGTAGTGATAGATATTGGTTTTGAAGAAATTAGCATGGAATGAGATGAAACTAGTTTTTTTTGTGGTAGTTGCATGAATTTATAGTATATATTCGATAGATGAGTCTCTATAGTAGTGATAGATATTGGTTTTCAAGAAATTAGCATGAAAATACTTGAAACTAGGTTTTTTGTGGTAGTTGCATGAATATATTGTATATATTTGACACATGTGTCTTTAGATAGTTTATAACAGTGATAGACATTGATTTACAAGAAATTACCATGAAAAGACTCGAAACTAGTTTTTTTTTATGTAGCTGCATGAATTTATTGTATAAATTTGATAGATGAGTCTCACTAGTAGTGATAAACATTGGTTTTCAAGTAATTACGAAGAAAAGAGTTGAAACTAGTTTTTTATTGGTAGTTGCATGAATTTTTTGATATATTTCATAGATGACTCTCTACAGTAGTGATAGACATTTGTTTTCAAGAAATTAGCATGAAAAGAATTGAAACTAGTTTTTTTGTGGTAGTTGCATGCATTTATTATATATATTTGATAGATGAGTCTCTACGGTAGTGATAGATATTGGTTTTCAAGAAATTAGCATGAAAATACTTGAAACTAAGTTTTTTGTGGTAGTTGCATGAATTTATTGTATGAGTCTCTATGGTAGTGATAGGCATTGGTTTTCAAGAAATTAGCATGAAAAGACTTGAAACTAGTTTTTTTTGTTGGTAGTTGCATGCATTTATTGTATATATTTGATAGATGAGTCTCTACAATAGTGATAGATATTGGTTTTCAAGAAATTAGCATGAAAATACTTGAAACTAGGTTATTTGTGGTAGTTGCATGAATTTATTGTATGAGTCTCTATGGTAGTGATAGGCATTGGTTTTCAAGAAATTAGCATGAAAAGACTTGAAACTAGTTTTTTTGTGTGGTAGTTGCATGCATTTATTGTATATATTTGATAGATGAGTCTCTACAATAGTGATAGATATTGGTTTTCAAGAAATTAGCATGAAATGAGATGAAACTAGTTTTTTTGTGGTACTTGCATGAATTTATAGTATCTATTCGATAGATCAGTCTCTATAGTAGTGATAGATCTTGGATTTCAAGAAATTATCATGAAAATACTTGAAACTAGGTTTTTTGTGGTAGTTGCATGAATTTATTGTATGAGTCTCTATGGTAGTGATAGGCATTGGTTTTCAAGAAATTAGCATGAAAAGAATTGAAACTAGTTTTTTTGTGGTAGTTGCATGCATTTATTGGATATATTTGATAGATGAGTCTCTACGGTAGTGATAGCTATTGGTTTTCAAGAAATTAGCATGAAGAAAAGACTTGAAACTAGTTTTTTTGTGGTAGTTGCATGAATTTATTGTATGAGTCTCTATGGTAGTGATAGGCATTGGTTTTCAAGAAATTCGCATGAAAAGAATTGAAACTAGTTTTTTTGTGGTAGTTGCATGCATTTATTGTATATATTTGATAGATGAGTCTCTACGGTAGTGATAGATATTGGTTTTCAAGAAACTAGCATGAAGAAAAGACTTGAAACTAGTTTTTTTGCGGTAGTTGCATGAATTTATTGTATGAGTCTCTAGGGTAGTGATAGGCATTGGTTTTCAAGAAATTAGCATGAAAAGACTTGAAACTAGTTTTTTTTGTGGTAGTTGCATGCATTTATTGTATATATTTGATAGATGACTCTCTACAGTAGTGATAGATATTGGTTTTCAAGAAATTAGCATGAAGAAAAGACTTGAAACTAATTTTTTTGTGGTAGTTGCATGAATTTATTGTATGAGTCTCTATGGTAGTGATAGATAGACATTGGTTTTCAAGAAATTAGCATGAAAAGACTTGAAACTAGTTTTTTTTGTGGTAGTTGCATGCATTTATTGTATATATTTGATAGATGAGTCTATACAGTGGTGATAGGTATTGGTTTTCAAGAAATTAGCATGAAGAAAAGACTTGAAACTAGTTTTTTTGTGGTAGTTGCATGAATTTATTGTATGAGTCTCTATGGTAGTGATAGACATTGGTTTTCAAGAAATTATCATGAAAAGACTTGAAACTAGTTTTTTTTGTGGTAATTGCATGCATTTATTGTATATATTTGATAGATGAGTCTCCACAGTAGTTATAGATATTGGTTTTCAAGAAATTAGCATGAAATGAGATGACACTAGTTTTTTGTGGTAGTTGCATGAATTTATAGTATATACTCGATAGATGAGTCTCTATAGTAGTGATAGATATTGGTTTTCAAGAAATTAGCATGAAAATACTTGAAACTAGGTTTTTTGTGGTAGTTGTATGAATATATTGTATATATTTGACACATGTGTCTGTAGATAGTTTATAACAGTGATAGATATTGATTTACAAGAAATTACCATGAAAAGACTCGAAACTAGTTTTTTTTTATGTAACTGCATGAATTTATTGAATAAATTTGATAGATGAGTCTCACTAGTAGTGATAAACATTGGTTTTCAAGTAATTACGAAGAAAAGAGTTGAAACTAGTTTTTTATTGGTAGTTGCATGAATTTGTTGATATATTTCATAGATGACTCTCTACAGTAGTGATAGATATTGGTTTTGAAGAAATTAGCATGAAAAGAATTGAAACTAGTTTTTTTGTGGTAGTTGCATGCATTTATTGTATATTTTTGATAGATGAGTCTCTACGGTAGTGATAGATATTGGTTTTCAAGAAATTAGCATGAAGAAAAGACTTGAAACTAGGTTTTATATAGTAGTTGCATGAATGTATTGTATGAGTCTCTATGGTAGTGATAGACATTGGTTTTCAAGAAATTAGCATGAAAAGACTTGAAACTAGTTTTTTTTGTGGTAGTTGCATGCATTTATTGTATATATTTGATAGATGAGTCTCTACAGTAGTGATAGATATTGGTTTTCAAGAAATTAGCATGAAATGAGTTGAAACTAGTTTTTTGTGGTAGTTGCATGAATTTATAGTATATATTCGATAGATGAGTCTCTATAGTAGTGATAGGTATTGGTTTTCAAGAAATTAGCATGAAAATACTTGAAACTAGGTTTTTTGTGGTAGTTGCATGAATTTATTGTATGAGTCTCTATGGTAGTGATAGGCATTGGTTTTCAAGAAATTAGCATGAAACTAGGTTTTTTGTGGTAGTTGCATGAATATATTGTGGTAGTTTATAACAGTGATAGACATTGATTTACAAGAAATTACCATGAAAAGACTCGAAACTAGCTTTTTTATTTATGTAGCTGCATGAATTTATTGTATAAATTTGATAGATGAGTCCCACTAGTAGTGATAAACATTGGTTTTCAAGTAATTAGGAAGAAAAGAGTTGAAACTAGCTTTTTATTGGTAGTTGCATAAATTTGTTGATATATTTCATAGATGACTCTCTACAGTAGTGATAGACATTGGTTTTCAAGAAATTAGCATGAAAATACTTGAAACTAGATTTTTTGTGGTAGTTGCATGAATATATTGTATATATTTGACACATGTGTCTTTAGATAGTTTATAACAGTGATAGACATTGATTTACAAGAAATTACCATTGAAAGACTCGAAACTAGTTTTTTTTTATGTAACTGCATGAATTTATTGTATAAATTTGATAGATGAGTCTCACTAGTAGTGATAAACATTGGTTTTCAAGTAATTACGAAGAAAAGAGTTGAAACTAGTTTTTTATTGGTAGTTGCATGAATTTGTTGATATATTTCATAGATGACTCTCTACAGTAGTGATAGATATTGGTTTTCAAGAAATTAGCATGAAAAGAATTGAAACTAGTTTTTTTGTGGTAGTTGCATGCATTTATTGTATATTTTTGATAGATGAGTCTCTACGGTAGTGATAGATATTGGTTTTCAAGAAATTAGCATGAAGAAAAGACTTGAAACTAGTTTTTATGTGGTAGTTGCATGAATTTATTGTATGAGTCTCTATGGTAGTGATAGACATTGGTTTTCAAGAAATTAGCATGAAAAGACTTGAAACTAGTTTTTTTTGTGGTAGTTGCATGCATTTATTGTATATATTTGATAGATGAGTCTCTACAGTAGTGATAGATATTGGTTTTCAAGAAATTAGCATGAAATGAGTTGAAACTAGTTTTTTGTGGTAGTTGCATGAATTTATAGTATATATTCGATAGATGAGTCTCTATAGTAGTGATAGGTATTGGTTTTCAAGAAATTAGCAAGAAAATACTTGAAACTAGGTTTTTTGTGGTAGTTGCATGAATTTATTGTATGAGTCTCTATGGTAGTGATAGGCATTGGTTTTTAAGAAATTAGCATGAAACTAGGTTTTTTGTGGTAGTTGCATGAATATGTTGTGGTAGTTTATAACAGTGATAGACATTGATTTACAAGAAATTACCATGAAAAGACTCGAAACTAGCTTTTTTATTTATGTAGCTGCATGAATTTATTGTATAAATTTGATAGATGAGTCCCACTAGTAGTGATAAACATTGGTTTTCAAGTAATTAGGAAGAAAAGAGTTGAAACTAGCTTTTTATTGGTAGTTGCATAAATTTGTTGATATATTTCATAGATGACTCTCTACAGTAGTGATAGACATTGGTTTTCAAGAAATTAGCATGAAAAGAATTGAAACTAGTTTTTTTATGGTAGTTGCATGAATTTATTGTACGAGTCTCTATGGTAGTGATAGGCATTGGTTTTCAAGAAATTAGCATGAAAAGACTTGAAACTAGTTTTTTTTTGTGGTAGTTGCATGCATTTATTGTATATATTTGATAGATGAGTCTCTACAGTAGTGATAGATATTAGTTTTCAAGAAATTAGCATGAAAATACTTGAAACTAGGTTATTTGTGGTAGTTGCATGAATTTATTGTATGAGTCTCTATGGTAGTGATAGGCATTGGTTTTCAAGAAATTAGCATGAAAAGACTTGAAACTAGTTTTTTTGTGTGGTAGTTGCATGCATTTATTGTATATATTTGATAGATGAGTCTCTACAATAGTGATAGATATTGGTTTTCAAGAAATTAGCATGAAATGAGATGAAACTAGTTTTTTTGTGGTACTTGCATGAATTTATAGTATCTATTCGATAGATCAGTCTCTATAGTAGTGATAGATATTGGTTTTCAAGAAATTAGCATGAAAATACTTGAAACTAGGTTTTTTGTGGTAGTTGCATGAATTTATTGTATGAGTCTCTATGGTAGTGATAGGCATTGGTTTTCAAGAAATTAGCATGAAAAGACTTGAAACTAGTTTTTTTTGTGGTAGTTGCATGTATTTATTGTATATATTTGATAGATGAGTCTCTACAGTAGTGATAGATATTGATTTTCAAGAAATTAGCATGAAATGAGATGAAACTAGTTTTTTTGTGGTAGTTGCATGAATTTATAGTATCTATTCGATAGATCAGTCTCTATAGTGGTGATAGATATTGTTTTTCAAGAAATTAGCATGAAAATACTTGAAACTAGGTTTTTTGTGGTAGTTGCATGAATTTATTGTATGAGTCTCTATGGTAGTGATAGACATTGGTTTTCAAGAAATTAGCATGAAAAGACTTGAAACTAGTTTTTTTTTGTGGCAGTTGCATGCATTTATTGTATATATTTGATAGATGAGTCTCTACAGTAGTGATAGATATTGGTTTTCAAGAAATTAGCATGAAATGAGATGAAACTAGTTTTTTAGTGGTAGTTGCATGAATTTATAGTATATATTCGATAGATGAGTCTCTATAGTAGTGATAGATATTGGTTTTCAAGAAATTAGCATGAAAATACTTGAAACTAGGTTTTTTGTGGTAGTTGCATGAATTTATTGTATGAGTCTCTATGGTAGTGATAGGCATTGGTTTTCAAGAAATTAGCATGAAAAGACTTGAAACTAGTTTTTTTTGTGGTAGTTGCATGCATTTATTGTATATATTTGATAGATGAGTCTCTACAGTAGTGATAGATATTGGTTTTCAAGAAATTAGCATGAAATGAGATGAAACTAGTTTTTTAGTGGTAGTTGCATGAATTTATAGTATATATTCGATAGATGAGTCTGTATAGTAGTGATAGATATTGGTTTTCAAGAAATTAGCATGAAAATATTTGAAACTAGGTTTTTTGTGGTAGTTTCATGAATATATTGTATATATTTGACACATTTGTCTTTAGATAGTTTATGATCCTGCCTGTTGACCAAGACGCTGGAGCCTTGCCTCGTCAAACCTGGATCGACTTCTGCGCCGTGTTAGCCTCCGTCCTTCTCCGTGATTCACCTCAAGAACCTGCAAAGACAGAACGGCGCCGCTGCGGCCGATCACGCAACGACCTTACCACCAAATACTAAGAGAAAACTCAAGAACTCTAAGGAACCGTGCAAAAGTTCTCTCTCCGCGTACTCAAAACTCGCAAGCGTAAAGAAGTAATCTGAACATGCGTACCTCAGAAGATCGTTAGAATCTCTTATATACCTGTGCACTTTCTCTCTCCTGACAGTTACACATCTGGACACGTGGCTCGCATCCAGCAGTACACGTGTCACCATCTGGAGCTTCCTTGACTTGGGCGCCACTTCTCATTCTTCAGGTTTTTGGCTAAGTTACTTATGCATGACACAACTCAGCGCATAGCTACCTTGGAGCGTGATCCCTTCTGCGTGGCGAGTTCGGGTGCCTTCATACACACCTTCCCTGTGGTCTCGCCGGCCGCCTTCATGATCTACTTCACTTGCTTCACCGTGTATGTTCGGGTAAGCTGTCTCCCGAGCTCATCCTCTGGCCAGCTAGGAAATAACTATCTGACTTCATCTTCGGCGATGTCCTTGTTTCGGCGATCTCTAATCACTTGGTCGCCTGGGTTCACATCTGGCGACTTCATCTCAAACCCGGTGACCGCCGGTTTAGGTATGCCAGAGATTGGAGCACGCCAACTTAATAACTGGCGACTACACGAGCCTCCCGACTTCCTCCCCTTCTGCCAGCCATGGGCCCTACTCAACACGCCTGCATAATAGCTCGATGCCACGTCATCACTTTCGACTACCAGGGCGGTACACAAACCCCCCAGTCTTAAGCGAAGACTTGTCCAGCGAAAAGACTAAAGGAGTCACGTCACTACCGATCTACGTGGCGCTGGCGCAGAATTCCAAACGTTCGTACTTTCTGCTTCCCTGACGCTCCACCAAACACTTTCCCAATCGCCCGACACGTGGCTTCATCAACGGTCATCTTTAGCTGTCGTTTACGCTTCCAAATATCATTTGAAAAACCCTTAAACCCATTTCATTTCTACTGTTCCATCATCTCTTTGCCTTCTCAAACGCTCTGAGTTTCTTCTGCAAAACCCACGACGCTCTTCAACTCTCTGAATCCCCAACTTCCTTCAGCGTTCGTCTGATCATCGAAAGGTACTCCCTTTACTTCTTCTGTTGATATCTGCTGCATTTTAACCGATTCGCATCATCCATTAACTGCCTGGTGCATACGTTGTGGGTTGTTGCTTCTTCTTCTCCCTTTTCGCACTTAGGGCTTCGTCTTCCATTTCTCCCATCATAACGAACTTTCGTCCGTTCGTCTTTTTCATCCTTCGTTCACAATCAATTTGACCTTTGCGACCTTCGCTCACCTTTCTTTTCTTTTTTCCTTTGCAGTTCCTGCAATGGCTCGAACAAAGACCACCGCGAATCCTCCTCCCTCGTCACGAAACCCTCCATCTCAAGCTCATAACCCACCGCGAGCACCTGGTGCTTCCTCCTCCCAGGCTGAGAGGCCTGCAACCTCTCACCCCAACCTTGCTCAGGAAACTCCACCCATCGCCGGAGGTGCCTCCATTCCTTCCCCAGACTACAAGAAGTTATACCCATGGGCCACTTCAACTTTACTGAAGGAGACCTCCTCAGTAAACTCTGCTGTGGCAGTGCTTCGATTGAAGAAAGGGGGCGAGCCCAACCTTTCGTTCCATAAGGAGCACGATGACAAACTGACAGTGCTGCCTTGCCCCCCCGACGTGCCAGTTTGCGCAGATGACAAAGGGAACAACGGCGAGTTGTTCTGCTTTGTGTACACCACCTTATTCAAGAAGGTGAAACTTAGGTTCCCCCTTACCCGTTTCGAACGGGAACTACTAACCGAGCTCGACATCGCCGCCGCCCAGCTCCATCCCAACAGCTGGGCATTCGTGCGGGTGTTTCAAATTATATGCGCACATTTGGGACTACCGGCCTCGGTAGACGTGTTCCTCTTCCTGTTCGAGGCCAAGAACCCTGGAGATCGCCTTTGGGTGAGCCTGAATGGAATCGCTAGGAGGTCGATCCTTTCTATCTTCCAGCAGTCTTATAAGGATTGGAAAGGAAAATTCGTCCAAGTGTGCCAGAATGATCGGGGCACTTCGCTGCTCGACGGCTTTCCCTTGTACTGGGTAAACAAGGGAAATAAAGACTCCAAGGGAAGCTTTAGAAAACCCAGAAGCCCCGACAACATGGGCGCTTTGGACAAGGACCTGTGCCTCTTCTGGAAGAGCGTGGCAGCCGCGAACATTACCTTTCTCACTTCTGCGATCATTTCCTTTGAGTTCTTCGAGGGCCAACTCGAGGCTCGCATAGGTTAGTGCTTACCTTAACATCTAAGTTATTGCCCTGTGCTGCACCTCTGTTATCTGTTACTGGGCGTCTTGTCTATTGCGCACTAGACTTGGTCTTTATTTTCTGCACCACTTGTTTGTCTCATTTGCATACTTACCCATGTGTTTATCTTTGTCTTTGAGTTGACCTGTATACCTTCGCATTATGCAGATGTCATGTTGGGTAAAGGCAAACTAGCCGAATTGAGGGTGCTCGCCCGAGCTCATGGGTTGGCGTCGGGCTCCCAGACTGTGCCCAACTCAGTGGTGGAGATCGCCGCTGCTCAGGGCAGATCGCCCCCTCAAGGCCCAGCTCCTTCAGAAGCCTTGCCCTCCCAACAACGCAAGAAACTCATCCTCAGGAAGCCAAAGAGGAAAACTCCTCAGGTGGTAAGTGATGAAGAAGAGGATGATGAGGCAACTGAGGATGGCCTCATCACCAAAAGGAGAAGGGTGGCACCTTCTTCACCACCTGCTCCACCTCCTCTTCCAACACCAACACTGCCTTCTCCACCAGCTCCAATTCCAACACCGCCTACTCCCCCAACTGCGACTCCGCTAGTTCAAGCAGTACCCTTGGCGGCTGCATTTCCCGCGGTTGAGGCTACTGAGCCCAACTTCATGGAGAACCCTCCGAGTGCCTCCACGCCATTCATATCCGCTGGAGAGGGTCCTCCTTCAACTGTCTCAATTGCGGAAACTGCACCAGGCGGGGACGAAGGTGCTCACAACTCGCCAATCATCATCACTGAGTCCCCCTCGTCACCACCACGCCAAGAAGCTCCAACTCAACAACCAATCCAAGAGGGCGGTGGTGAGAGCCAGCACCAGGCTCCTTCAGCGCCTCCACAAACAGCGGTTGCAACCCTTCCCCTCGCGGCTAAGGGAATCTGGGAACCCTTCACGGCCAAACTCAGAATGATGGCAGAGGACCTCCCCTCCATCATATCAAAGGCTGTGGAGAGTTCAAGCAAGAAACTTTAGGACAACATCTTCGTGCTCCAAGAGGAGAATCGCCTAATAAGGATCGAGGCGGAGAAGTTGTCTTGCAACCTTATGCTGGCAGAGATCGACCATTCGAGAGTGGAGGACGCTATGAGCACTGAGCTGAGGGTGGCGCGCAAGGAGGCCACCGATCTACGCCATAGGGTGCACCTCTTAGCTCAAGAGAAAATTGAGCTGGAGAGCAAACTGGTCCCCTACCGTCTCAAGGTGGCTGACCTGGAGGCGTCGATCAAAGCAGATGTAGCCAAGGTAGAAAGCCTTGAGAAGAGGTCAGTAGATCGGGAGGTCCTCTTGGGAAAAGTTGAAAAAGAGAGAGATGACACCATGGCTAAGCTTGCTGAGGCCAAAAAGGAAAATAAAAAGATCGCCGCAGAGCTGGCCCAGGCGCAGGCGGAAAACAAGAAGGTTACTGAAGACCTCCTTCAAGCTCGTGAAACAACTGAAGAACTAAAGAAACAAGCTAATGAGTTAGAGCAGTAGACCGAGGGGCTCAAGAAGCAAACTGAAGAGCTCGAGCTGAGCTCCGCCCAAATCCTCGTTGCTGGGTTTGACGCCGCCCTGGAGCAATTTGCCTGCCAATACCTTGATTTGGATCTCTCCATGGTGTCGCTAAACAATGAAGTGGTGGATGGGAAGATCGTTCCTTCTGAAGACTAGCTGCTTCCCTCCATCACTTATTCATCTGTTTTCTCTCTTACACACACTTACTTGTAATAATTTTTCCCTTTTTGGTACATGTATTTTGAACTGACGCCACGGTGTTATGACATTTCCTGCTTCTTTATATAATCTCCCCGTTAGCTTTATTTCTTCTTGTATAAATCGCTTAAACGAAATTGACTTAGCAATTCTGCGAGCGAGACTGTTCACTAACTGCTTCAAACTACCAACTTTCGAACGATAGTCTTCTAACAACTTGTGGACTTTTAAGATAATGAACCTCAGCGCGAAACCACTTTCCAAACAACGAGTTTCAACCCAACTAATAGTTTAAAACATAGCTCACCCGATCTGCCTTATCAAAACGGGCCTTAACTCTTGCCATCGCTTGAATTTCTTCTGATCGCCAAAGAGTCTTAGCGATACCAGCTTTCTCTTGCCTTCATAGCTTGGCCATTGCTCCCTCATCTGGGGGTAGAGGCGCCTTTCGGATCCTTCTCTACCTTCCCTGACTTTCAGAACAGTAAGCTGGATAGCTAAGTGTTCTCTTCGAACCTACCTTAGCTATCCTTTAAACTTCTTCCACCCTCCACACCGTACCTGAACTCGTTCGAGACGAGAAGGACTTTATCTTGCCTGAACTCGCTCATCGGCGAGAAGGTCTTTAACTCGTGCCTCTACATTGCCCCAGGGGCTACATCTTCTCTCCCCTGGAAACACTGAGGACTTTTTACTGGTGCCTCTACATTGCTCCAGAGGCTACATCTTCTCTCCCCTGGAAACACTGAGGACTTTTCACTGGTGCCTCTACATTGCTCCAGAGGCTACATCTTCTCTCCCCTGGAAACACTGAGGACTTTTCACTGGTGCCTCTGCATTGCTCCAGAGGCTACATCTCCTCTCCCCTGGAAGCACTGAGGACTTTTTACTCTTTCTCGCCTGCACTCGCTTGAAGGCGAGGAGGTCTTTATCTCTTTCTCGCCTCAGGACGCGCGAGGGCGTTGAGGTCTTTTAACTGGTGCCTCCGATCGCCGAAAGACGATGAGGACTTTTAAAACTTTAACTGATGCTGCTAATCGCCGAAAAGCGACAGGGACTCAAAACTCTTTAGAAAGCATGCAACATAACTTCAACTCGCCTTAAATCACATATAAGCGACAAGGTCTTTCTTCAAAACTTTTCGGAAAAACAACAAGCATGAAATCTAAAACACTTCAAACTTTGAAAACTCTTCTTTATTGGGTGGCCTCATTAAAAACCCTCCTTAGGGAAAAAAGAGTGCCCCCTTCAAACTGTTTTAACAGAAAGCTTGCAAAACTCCTCATGTTTGTTCTTACTTACAAAGCTTTTAACTGTAATATAACTTCAGGTGCGCGGCGTTCCAGGTGCGAGGAATCACCCCTCCTTCCAACGTTTCTAAGCGGTAGGCGCCGTTCCCGAGCGCCTCGGTTATCCTGAACGGTCCCGTCCACTTAGGCGACAGCTTGTTCTCCATCTCGTACTGGTGGGCCTTCCTCATCACCAGGTCGCCTTCTCTGAACTGCCTTGGCATCACCTTCGAGTTATACCTTCGTTCAATCCTTCTTTTCACTGCCTCAGCCTTCACTCTTGCCTCCTCCCTAACCTCATCCAGCAAATCCAGATTCAGCCTTCTTTCCTCGTTCGAGTCTTCCGCTACAAAGTTCTGGAATCTCGGCGAGCTCTCCTGGATTTCCACTGGAATCATTGCGTCGCATCCATAGACCAGGCTAAACGGGGTCTCATGGGTTCCTGACTGCTCGGTGGTGTGGTACGCCCAAACTATACGGGGTACCTCCTCAGCCCAACTTCCTTTAGCTTTCTCTAGTCTTCTCTTCAAACCTCTCAGCAATACCCGATTGGCTGACTCTACTTGGCCATTCGTCTGAGGGTGCTCGACGGATGCAAATACTTGATGAAATCCCACCCCTTCGCACAGCTTTTTCAACAGGTGACTTGCAAACTGAGTCCCGTTATCTGACACCAGGCGCTTGGGCACACCGAATCGGCACACGATGTTCTTCCACACAAAGCTCTCGATCTTGTGCGCGGTGATCTGGGCCACTGGTTCTGCTTCGATCCACTTGGTGAAATATTCAATTGCCACCACCAAGTACTTCATCTGCCTGATCGCCAATGGAAAAGGTCCCAGAATGTCGATCCCCCATGTATGAAACGGCCAAGGGCTGTAAATCGACTTCAACTCCTCGGGAGGCGCCTTGTGCCAATCGGCGTGCTGCTGACATTGCTTGCAACACTGTGCATACTTCTTGCAGTCCTCCCTCATTGTAGGCCAATAGTAACCTGCACGGAGGGTCCTTGCGACCAGAGCTCGACCCCCGACGTGACTTCCGCAGATCCCTTCATGGAGCTCGGCCATGATTCTCGTACATTTCTCTCCGTGCACACATTCCAGGAGTGGGTGTGTGAACCCAAACCTATAGAACTCGCCATCAATCATCGTGAACTTGGTGGAGTTCTTCTTTATCTTCCTGGCCTCCGTCGGATCCAGCGGGAGAAGGCCATCCGCCAGGCATCTCTTGTACTGTGTTACCCAGGTGTCTGGCTCATGGGTAGCGCAGACCTGTGCCACGTTTACCTTCTCCTCCCGGCACACCCTTATTCTCGGCGATCTCAAGGTCTCCTGGGTTAAAGACCTGTGACTCCTCGCCGCTTTCTCTGTCGATTTGCTTATCTGAAGAACCAGGTGATCTGCCACAAACGCTCTGGGCGTCTTCAGAGTTTCTTGGATCACCGTCCTCTGTCTACCCCCCTTGCCTGAACTGGCGAGCTTGGCTAGCAAGTCAGCTCGGGCATTCTGCTCCCTGGGCACATGCACCACTTCAAAGGAGATAAAGGAACTCTTCAACTCCTGCACATACTCCAGGTAAGCCGCCATTTGTGGATCTTTAGCCTGGAACTCGCCTGTTACTTGTCCCGTGACTAACAGCGAGTCACTCTTAGCCATTAGCACCCTAGCTCCCATCTCCTTGGCCAGCAAGATCCCGGCGATCAGCACCTCATACTCTGCTTGGTTGTTGTTGGCCTTGAAGGCAAACCTTAGGGATTGCTCAATCAGCACGCCGTTGGGACCTTCCAAGATGACTCTAGCACCGCTACCTTGCTGGTTTGACGATCCGTCCACCGAAAGCACCCAACGAAAATCATCCCCCTCAACTCGTGTCGCTTCTGACGAGAGCTCGACCACGAAATCTGCGAAAATCTGCCCCTTGATCGGACCTCGGGGCTCATACTTGATATCGAACTCCGACAGCTCCACCGCCCACTTCACCATCCTCCCAGCTACATCGGGCTTCTTCAGAACCTTCTGGATGGGCAAGTCGGTCATCACCAGTATTGTGAAGCTGTGGAAATAGTGGCGTAACCTTCTCGCCGAAAAAACCACTGCCAGTGCAGCTTTCTCCAAGGCCTGATATCTCACTTCGGGGCCCTGCAGCACCTTGCTGACAAAATAAATAGGCTTTTGGGCCTGATCTTGGTCTTGGGCGAGCACCGCACTCATCGCCCTCTCAGTCACAGCAAAATACAATCTGAGAGGGGTGCCTACCAGCGGTTTGCAGAAAACCGGCGGGCTCGCCAAGTACTTTTTAAGCTTGACGAAGGCCTCTTCACACTCCTTCGTCCAGGAAAATTTGTTGTTTCGCCTTAAACACTGAAAATACGGGTGGCCCTTCTCTCCGCTGGCTGACACGAAACGAGACAGGGCGGCCATCCGACCTGTAAGTTGCCGCACTTCCTTCACGATAGCTGGGCTCCTCATCGCCAAGATGGCAGCACACTTATCAGGATTGGCTTCTATTCCTCTTTCAGTCAAGAGAAACCCCAAGAACTTTCCCGCCTCCACGCCAAAGATGCACTTCTCGGGATTCAGCTTTAACCTAAACTTGGCGATCGTAGTGAACAACTCCTCCAAGTCCGCAACGTGCTTGCTTTTCTTCGGCGAGGTCACGACCATGTCATCCACGTACGCTTGCACATTCCTTCCCAGCATTGGTGCAAGTACCCGATCCATCAACCTCTGGTACGTGGCCCCCACGTTCTTAAGCCCAAATGGCATCACCTTGTAGCAGTAGCACGATCTCTCGGTCATGAAGGCGGTCTTCTCTTCATCCATGGGATGCATCTTTATCTGGTTGTACCCCGAGAAGGCATCCAGAAAACTCAGCAACTTACACCCTGCAGCACTGTCAACCAGGGCGTCTATGCTTGGTAAAGGGTACAAATCCTTTGGGCAAGCCTTGTTCAGATCAGTGAAATCGACGCACATGCGCCATTTGCCATTGCTCTTCTTCACCAGTACGACATTGGCCAGCCACTCAGGGTACTGGACCTCCCTGATATGGCCTGCAGCGAGGAGCTTCTGGGTTTCATCCCTGATCGCCTGTCTTCTCTCCTCGTTGAATTTCCTTCTTCTCTGTCGCACCGGTCTGACCCGCTTGTCCATTGCTAGATGATGGCACAAGAAGTCGGGGTCAATTCCCGACATGTCTGAAGCAGACCATGCAAAAGCATCCAGATGCCGCTCTATCACCTTGGCAATCTGGTCTTGGAGCTCAGCCTCCAAGGATCTTCCCAACTTGAAGACCTTTCCCCTGATCTCCCTTTCGAGCCATTCCTCGACGGGCTTTGGTCTAGCTTCCCTGGCGATCACCGCCCTAGCGATCACCGCCCTGGCGATTCCCAACTCCCTCGCTTCCTCAGGGCGATTCCTCGTCTCTTCTTCCCGCTCGGCATTCTCTCCCTCAGCCTCAGCATCCATCATGGCGACGTCTTCCCCGGCGGCCACCCCCATCGCTGCACCAACAACCCGCCACTCAGTTGGCTTGGGCTTCACACCGGGAGGCGACGTCGTTGTGATGTAACTCACTGACCTCTTGTTCTTCAGGCTATTCTTATAGCACTTCTTTGCTTCCTTCTGGTCAGATTTGATGGTGATCACCACCCCTTCCATCGATGGCAACTTCACCTTCATGTGCCTGGTCGAAGGCACAGCTCCTATTCTGTTGAGTGTTGGTCTTCCCAACAAAATGTTATATGCTGAGGGAGCGTTCACGACGAGGTACTTGATTTTCTCCGTTCTTGAGCCCGCCTCATCCGTGAAGGTAGTTCTCAACTCTATATACCCCCTGACCTCCACCTGATCGCCAGCGAAACCATACAAACACCCTCCATAGGGCCTCAGCTGGTCGAGGGGGCAACTGCAACTGTGTGAAAGTCGGCCAGAACATCACATCTGTCGAGCTTCCTTGGTCCACCAGTACTCTGTGGACCTTCCTCCCTGCCGTGACAAGCGAGATGACTATTAGATCGTTGTCATGAGGCACAATGTCCCTGAGATCTACCCTTGTGAACGTGATGTCCACGTCTGGTGAGTGGTCCTCGAACATGTCCACCGTCATCATAGACCTCGCATACTTCTTCCTCTGTGATGCGGTGCATCCACCACCCGAGAAACCTCCTGCAATGGTGTGGATCTCTCCGTGGGTAGGCATCTCGTGCTGCTGAGCCTCACCACCTGCTGGTTGGGAGCTCGACGCGCCCGCCGTCCTTCTATCCAGCAAGTAATCATTTAGGAACCCGCTCTTGACCAGGTCGTCGAGCTGGTATCCTAAAGCCAAACATGAGTCCACGGTGTGGCCAAAGCCCTGGTGGAATTCGCACCAGGCGTCTGGCTTTGGTCCCAACACCTTGTCGCCCACCTTCTCGGTCGCCTTCAGCCTGGCTGCTATATTGGGAATGGCAATCAGGTCCGCCAACCCCATGACAAACTTATGCCTCGGCGGGCGATTGTACTCCCGACGTGCTAGTTGAGGGCGCCCTGGGCCCCTGCCCTTGTTCTTCCTTGGATCATAAGGATGGCGAGTCCTCTGATCCCTCTTAGCCGCCGCTGTCTCCAGCACCCTCTGCGGCTAGATCCTGGTCTGGGCACGTGGCCTAGCGGGGGCCACGCTCCCCCTCTTCGCGGCGACCTCACTTTCATCGGCGATGTGGGCCACCGCAAGTCGCCTAACCTCAGCAAACGTGGTGGGGTGAGCCCTAATCAACGCCTCGCAGAAGGGTCCCGGCAGCACGCCCTTCTTGAAGGCATAGACCAACATCTCTTCATCCTTGGCCGGCGAGCGGACCATCTGCGCCCCAAAACGATTCAAGTAGTCCCTGAGGGACTCTCCCTGGTACTGCCTTATGTCGAACAGATCGTAAGACACCCTAGGCGGCGCCTTGTTCACTATGTACTGCTCGACGAAGATCTTCGAAAACTGCTGGAAATTGGTTATGTGACCTGTAGGTAGGCTCACAAACCATTCCAGCGCCGTCCCCTGGAGTTTGCTCACAAACATCTTGCAATACACAGCATCCGATCCTCCTGACAGCATCATCTGCGTGTGAAACATGGTGAGATGTGCCTCAGGATCCTCCTCGCCGGTAAAAACAGCTTTCACGGGTACTACACTCAGAGGGATAGGCGTGTCCGTAATCGCCTGAGCGAAAGGCATGGGGAAAACGCGAGGCGGCGTTGATGGCGCAACCTCTTCAGTGACTGGGCGCCCTCGCTGCTCCTGAAGATCTTGGCGCAATTCCTCAGTAACTCTGCTAAGCTCTTCATTCCTGGCCTGAGAGGCGACCAGGTCCTTGTGCATTTTTGCCTGCTCTATGCGCGAGGCTTCCACATTCGCCTGCAGCGAACGCATGATTTCCACCATTTGCGCCATAGTCATGGCGCCTTCAGCAGCTACGGGCGCAACTGGACTTGAACGGTTGCTTCTCATCTTTCTCATGAAAATTTGACAGATCACAAAGAGCGACGAACAACACCTTCTTCAGCGACGATCGATTCAGCGATCAATCGGTCAGAACTTCGCAAAACTCTGAAGAACTTCAAGAACACGACCTCAACATCAATCCTTCGCAGAAACTCACGAATCCACCACAAACCACCGTTTCTTCCACAAAAATCCAAACGAGCGGCGAAACTCAGATCTCACCGATTAAAACTTGCGTAAGCAGCGAAAAACTTCACCTCACCGAACAAGAACTCAAACGAACGGTGGAAAACACGAAACTACCGAACAAAGCTTAAATGAACGGCGAAAAATGGTTGCACCAGCACACAACCACACAAAAACTGCAGAAACTTCCAAGAACTCACGCTGTGGATGGGAACAGGTTTTACACGGCCCCACGGTGGGCGCCTGATGGTCCTGCCTGTTGACCAAGACGCTGGAGCCTTGCCTCGTCAAACCTGGATCGACTTCTGCGCCGTGTTAGCCTCCGTCCATCTCCGTGATTCACCTCAAGAACCTGCAAAGACAGAACGGCGCCGCTGCGGCCGATCACGCTCCGACGCCCAAGTCAGTGACTGAACCACCAAATACTAAGAGAAAACTCAAGAACTCTAAGGAACCGTGCAAAAGTTCTCTCTCCGCGTACTCAAAACTCGCAAGCGTAAAGAAGTAATCTAAACGTGCGTACCTCAGAAGTTCGTTAGAATCTCTTATATACCTGTGCACTTTCTCTCTCCTGACAGTTACACATCTGGACACGTGGCTCGCATCCAGCAGTACACGTGTCACCATCTGGAGCTTCCTTGACTTGGGCGCCACTTCTTATTCTTCAGGTTTTTGGCTAAGTTATTTCTGCATGACACAACTCAGCGCATAGCTGCCTTGGAGTGTGATCCCTTCTGCGTGGCGAGTTCGGATGCCTTCATACACACCTTCCCTGTGGTCTCGCCGGCCGCCTTCATGATCTACTTCACTTGCTTCACCGTGTATGTTCAGGTAAGCTGTCTCCCGAGCTCATCCTCTGGCCAGCTAGGAAATAACTATCTGACTTCATCTTCGGCGATGTCCTTGTTTCGGCGATCTTTAATCACTTGGTCGCCTGGGTTCACATCTGGCGACTTCATCTCAAACCCGGTGACCGTCGGTTTAGGTATGCTAGAGATCGGAGCACGCCAACTTAATAACTGGCGACTACACGACCCTCCGACTTCCTCCCCTTCTGCCAGCCATAGGCCCTACTGAACACGCTTGCATAATAGCTCGATGCCACGTCATCACATCCGACTACCAGGGCGGTACAGTTTATAACAGTGATAGACAGTGATTTACAAGAAATTACCATGAAAAGACTCGAAACTAGTTTTTTTTTATGTAGCTGCATGAATTTAATGTATAAATTTGATAGATGAGTCTCACTAGTATTAATAAACATTGGTTTTCAAGTAATTACGAAGAAAAGAGTTGAAACTAGTTTTTTATTGGTAGTTGCATGAATTTGTTGATATATTTCACAGATGACTCTCTACAGTAGTGATAGACATTGGTTTTCAAGAAATTAGCATGAAAAGAATTGAAACTAGTTTTTTTGTGGTAGTTGCATGCATTTATTGTATATATTTGATAGATGAGTATCTGCGGTAGTGATAGATATTGGTTTTCAAGAAAGTAGCATGAAAATACTTGAAACTAGGTTTTTTGTGGTAATTGCATGAATATATTGTATATATTTGACACATGTGTCTTTAGATAGTTTATAACAGTGATAGACAATGATTTAGAAGAAATTACCATGAAAAGACTCGAACCTAGTTTTTTTTTTATGTAGCTGCATGAATTTATTCAATAAATTTGATAGATGAGTCTCACTAGTAGTGATCAACATTGGTTTTCAAGTAATTAGGAAGAAAAGAGTTGAAACTAGTTTTTTATTGGTAGTTGCATGAATTTGTTGATATATTTCATAGATGACTCTCTACAGTAGTGATAGACATTGGTTTTCAAGAAATTAGCATGAAAAAAATTGAAACTAGTTTTTTTGTGGTAGTTGCATGCATTTATTGTATATATTTGATAGATGAGTCTCTACGGTAGTGATAGATATTGGTTTTCAAGAAATTAGCATGAAAATACTTGAAACTAGGTTTTTTTTGGTAATTGCATGAATATGTTGTATATATTTGACACATGTGTCTTTAGATAGTTTATAACAGTGATTTAGAAGAAATTACCATGAAAAGACTCGAAATTAGTTTTTTTTTATGTAGCTGCATGAATTTATTCTATGAATTTGATAGATGAGTCTCACTAGTAGTGATAAACATTGGTTTTCAAGTAATTAGGAAGAAAAGAGTTGAAACTAGTTTTTTATTGGTAGTTGCATGAATTTGTTGATATATTTCACAGATGACTCTCTACAGTAGTGATAGACATTGGTTTTCAAGAAATTAGGATGAAAAGAATTGAAACTAGTTTTTTTGTGGTAGTTGCATGCATTTATTGTATATATTTGATAGATGAGTCTCTACGGTAGTGATAGATATTGGTTTTCAAGAAATTAGCATGAAAATACTTGAAACTAGGTTTTTTGTGGTAATTCCATGAATATACTGTATTTATTTGACACATGTGTCTTTAGATAGTTTATAACAGTGATAGACAGTGATTTAGAAGAAATTACCAAGAAAAGACTCGAAACTAGTTTTTTTTATGTAGCTGCATGAATTTATTGTATAAATTTGATAGATGAGTCTCACTAGTAGTGATAAACATTGGTTTTTAAGTAATTAGGAAGAAAAGAGTTGAAACTAGTTTTTTATTGGTAGTTGCATGAATTTGTTGATATATTTCACAGATGACTCTCTACAGTAGTGATAGACATTGGTTTTCAAGAAATTAGCATGAAAAGAATTGAAACTAGTTTTTTTGTGGTAGTTGCATGCATTTATTGTATATATTTGATAGATGAGTCTCTACAGTAGTGATAGATATTGGTTTTCAAGAAATTAGCATGAAGAAAAGACTTGAAACTAGTTTTTTTGTGGTAGTTGCATGAATTTATTGTATGAGTCTTGTACCCCCATGGTGGTCGGGTATGATGACGTGGCACCCTGCTACGGTATAGGCGTGTTGACAAGGCGCCAGGTTGGCAGTTAGGAAGGAAGTCGGGAGGCACGTGTAGTCGCCGATTGTTCAGTTGGCGTGTTCCGATCTCCAGCTTACCAGAATAGGCGATCGCCAGGCTGAGGATGAAGTCGCCAGATGCAGACTCAGGCGACCAAGCAGTCGGAGATCGCCAGAACCAGCACATCGCCGAAGATGAAGGAGAAGCAGATTATGAAGGCGGCCGGCGAGACCACAGGGAAGGCATATGAAGGCCCTAACTCGCCAGTTCCAGTAGAGATCGCACTCCTGAGTTAGCTATGCACTGGGCAGTACCATGCATAGGTAACTTAGCCAAAATGAGAGTAGAAGTAGCGCCAAGTCAGGGAGCCTCCAGATGATGGCACGTGTACAGTTGGATACGAGCCACGTGTCCAAGTCTGTAACTGCCAGGAGAGAGAAAATCACCAGGTATATAAGAGCTCTTAACGAACTTTCTGAGGTACGCACGTTCAGTTCATACACTTTACGCTTGCGAGAGACAGGGCTGTTGTGAGAGAGAGTTTTTGCACGGTTCTAGTTCTTAGTATTTGGTGATACCGTCACTGACTTGAGCGTCGGAGTGCGATCGGCCGCAGCGGCGCCGTGTCGTTTCTTTGCAGGTTCTTGAAGTAGATCCAGAGGAGGAACGAAGGTGATAAGCGGTGCGCACGTCGATCCTTTGACGAGGCATTCTCCAGCGCTCCGGTCAACAGGCAGGATCATCAGGTGCCCACCGTGGGGCCGTGTAAAACGTGCTCCCATCCACAGCGTGAGTTCGTGGAAGTTTTCGAGGTTTTCTGCGCGGTTGTGTGCTGGTGCAACCGTCGTGTGCAGTTTCTTTGAGTTTCGTTCGATGAGTTCGTGTTTTGTACCGTTTGTTTGGCTTTCAATCGGTGGAGTGAGGTCTTTTGTTGCTTGCGCGCAATCTGTCTGGGGGAAGTTCGAGTTCTTTTGTGGTTTTCTGCGAAGGTTTGCGGTGTTCGTGGTTTCTTGCGCAGTTTCTTGAGTTTTCTCCGATTGATCGCTGTTTCGATCGTGGTTGAAGTGTTGTTTGCTGTATTCTTGTGGTTCGCTGAAGTTGATGAGAAAGATGAGAAGCAATCGTTCCAGTCCTGTGGCTCCCGTCGCTGCTGAAGGCGACGCCGCCATGACCATGGCGCAGATGGCGGAAATGATGCGCTCGTTGCAGGCAACCGTGGAAGCCTCGCGCGTAGAGCAGGCAAGGATACATGAGGACCTGGTCGCCTCTCGCGCCAGGAACGAGGAGCTCAGCAAGGTAGCTGAGGAGCTGCGTCGAGCTCTTCAGGAGCAGCAGGGACGTTCTTCTGCTGAAGAGGTGGCACCGTCGACGCCACCTCGTGTGTTCCCAATGCCTTTTATTCAGGCGATTACCGACACGCCAATTCCCACGAGCGTGGTTCCAGTTAAAGCTGTTTTTACCGGCGTGGAGGATCCAGAAGCTCATCTGACCACGTTCCACACACAGATGATGCTGTCGGGAGGGTCGGACGCCGTCTACTGTAAGATGTTCGTGAGCACGCTCCAGGGAACGGCGATGGAGTGGTTTGTGAGCCTGCCTAATGGCCACATAACCAATTTTCAACAGTTCTCGAAAATCTTTGTCGAGCAGTACATTGTGAATAAGGCACCACCCAGGGTGTCCTATGATCTGTTTGATATAAGGCAGTACCATGGGGAGTCCCTCAGAGACTACCTCAATCGCTTTGGAGCGCAGATGGTCAGATCGCCGGCTAAGGATGAAGAAATGCTGGTCTATGCCTTCAAGAAGGGCGTGCAGCCAGGGCCATTCTGCGAGGCCTTGATCAGGGCTCATCCAGCGACGTTTGCTGAAGTCAGGCGACTTGCGGTGGCCCACATCGCCGACGAGAGTGAAGTCGCCGAGAAGAGAGGCAGCGTGGCTCCCGCCAGGCCACGCGCCCAGACCAGGATCCAGCCACAGAGGGTGCTGGAAACGGCGGCGGCGGCCAGAAAAGACCAAAGGACTCGCTATCCTTACGATAGGAGAAATAAGGGAAGAAGCCAAGCGCGCCAACCACCAGCACGCGAACAACCAGCACGCCGAGAGTACAATCGCCCGCCTAAGCACAAATTCGTCATGGGACTAGCGGACCTGATCGCTATCCCTAACATATCTGCTAGGTTGAAGGCGCCCGAGAAGGTGGGCGACAAGGTGCTGGGGTCAAAGCCGGACGTTTGGTGCGAGTTCCACCAGTGCTTTGGCCACAACCTGGACTCGTGTTTGTCTTTAGGATACCAGCTCGACGATCTGGTTAAGAGCGGGTTCCTAAACGACTATCTGCTGGACAGAAGGACCGGAGGAGCGTCGAGTTCCCAGCCGGCAGGTGGAGAAGCCCAGCAACACGAGATGCCTATCCATGGGGAGATCCACACCATTGCAGGGGGTTTCTCAGGTGGTGGATGCACCGCATCGCAGAGGAAAAAGTATGCGCGATCGGTGATGTCAGTGGACATGTTTGAAGATCACTCGCCGGAAGTGGACATTACGTTCACCAAGCAGGATCTTCGGGACGTTGTGCCTCATGACAACGATCCCATTGTTATTTCGTTGATCACGGCGGGAAGGAAGGTCCACAGAGTTCTGGTGGACCAAGGAAGCTCGGCAGACGTAATGTTCTGGCCGACTTTCACGCAGCTGGAATTGCCCCTTGACCAGCTAAGGCCCTATGGAGGGTGCTTGTATGGGTTCGCTGGCGACCAGGTGGAGGTCAGGGGGTACATTGAGCTGAGAACCACGTTTACCGATGAGGCTGGGTCGAGGACGGAGAAAATCAAGTACGTCATCGTAAACGCCCCCTCAGCGTATAACATCCTGTTGGGAAGGCCCACTCTTAACAGGATAGGTGCCATCCCGTCGACACGGCACATGAAGGTGAAGTTGCCATCGATGGAAGGGGTGGTGATCACGATAAAATCTGATCAGAAAGAAGCGAAAAAGTGCTATGAGAATAGCCTGAAAAATAAAAGATCAGTGAGCTATGTAACGACCACCCCGCCTCCCGGTGTGAAGGCCAGACCGCCGGTAACAGAGGAGGCCGCCGGAAGGGATGTAGAGATGGTAGATGCTGAGATGGGGGAGAGGAATGCTGGCCTGGAGGAAGAAGAGGCGTGGAATCGCCCTGAGGAAGCAAGGGAACAGGGAATCGCCAGGGCGGTGATCGCCAGAGAATCCAGGCCCAAACCTGTCGAGCAGTGGCTCGAAAAGGAGATCGGAGGGAAAATCTTGAAGCTGGGAAGATCTCTGGAAGTCGATCTCCAAGACCAGATCGCCAGGGTGATTGAGCGGCATCTGGACGCGTTTGCATGGTCCGCCTCGGACATGCCCGGGATCGATCCCGACTTCTTGTGCCATCACCTGGCGATGGACAACATGGTGAGACCGGTGCGACAAAGGAGAAGGAAATTCAACGAGGAGAGGAGGCAGGCAATCAGGGACGAAACCCAGAAACTCCTCGCTGCAGGCCACATCAGGGAAGTCCAGTACCCTGAATGGTTGGCGAATGTCGTACTGGTGAAGAAGAGCAACGGGAAATGGCGCATGTGCGTCGATTTCACCGATCTGAATAAAGCTTGCCCAAAGGATTCATATCCTTTACCAAGCATTGATGCCCTGGTTGATAGTGCTGCAGGGTGCAAGCTGCTGAGCTTCCTGGATGCCTTCTCGGGCTATAATCAGATCAAGATGCATCCCATGGATGAAGAGAAAACAGCCTTCATGACGGAGAGGTCGTGCTACTTATAAGGTGATGCCCTTTGGGCTGAAGAACGCGGGGGCCACGTACCAGAGGCTGATGGATCGAGTACTTGCACCAATGCTGGGAAGGAACGTGCAAGCTTACGTCGATGACATGGTCGTGACCTCGCAGGAGAAGAGCAAGCACGTTGCAGACTTGGAAGAATTGTTCACGACGATCGCCAAGTTCAAGTTGAAGCTTAACCCGCAGAAATGCATTTTCGGCGTGGAGGCTGGAAAATTTTTGGGTTTTCTCTTGACTGAAAGAGGAATAGAAGCTAACCCGGACAAGTGTGCCGCCAGCTTGGCGATGAGAAGCCCGGCTACGGTGAAAGAGGTCCAGCAGCTAACAGGTCGGATGGGAGCCCTATCTCGCTTCGTGTCAGCTAGTGGGGAAAAGGGGCATCCCTATTTTCAGTGTCTGCGGCACAATAACAAATTCGCTTGGACGAAAGAGTGCGAGGAAGCTTTCGACAAGCTGAAGGAGTATCTGGCGAGCCCGCCGGTTTGGCGGGAATTCCTCTCAGGTTGTACTTTGCTGTGACTGAGAGGGCGGTGAGTGCGGTGCTCGCCCAGGATCAAGATCAGGCTCAGAAGCCTATTTATTTCGTGAGCAAGGTGTTGCAGGGCCCAGAAACGAGATATCAGGCCCTGGAGAAGGCTGCGCTGGCTGTGGTGTTTTCGGCGAGGAGGTTGCGCCACTACTTCCACAGTTTCACAATACTGGTAATGACTGACCTGCCCATCCAGAAGGTCTTGAAGAAACCTGACGTTGCGGGAAGAATGGTGAAGTGGGCAGTAGAGTTGTCAGAATTTGACATTAAATATGAGCCCCGGGGCCCGATCAAGGGGCAAATCTTTGCAGATTTTGTAGTCGAGCTCTCATCAGAGGCGACGCGGGTTGAAGGAGATGATTTCCGTTGGGTACTCTCGGTGGATGGATCGTCGAACCAGCAGGGCAGCGGTGCTGGAGTCATACTGGAAGGACCCAACGGCGTGCTGATCGAACAGTCGTTGAGATTTGCCTTCAAAGCCAGCAACAATCAAGCAGAGTACGAGGCGCTGATCGCCAGGATTCTGCTGGCCAAGGAGATGGGAGCTAGAGTGCTGATGGCTAAGAGTGACTCGCTGCTAGTCACAGGGCAAGTGACAGGCGAGTTCCAGGCTAAAGATCCACAAATGGCGGCTTAGTTGGCGTATGTGCAGGAATTGAAGAGTTCCTTTGCCTCTTTTGAGGTGGTACATGTGCCCCGAGAGCAGAATGCCCGAGCTGACTTGCTTGCTAAGCTCGCCAGTTCAGGCAAGGGGGGTAGGCAGAGGACGGTGATTCAAGAAACTCTGAAGACGCCGAGGGCATTTGTAGCAGATCACCTGGTCCTTCAGATAAGCAAGTCGACGGAGAGAGCAGCGAGAAGCCATAAGTCTTTGACGCAAGAAACTCTGAGATCGCCAAGAATTAGAGCATGTCGAGGAGAGAAGGTGGACGTGATGCAGGTCTGCGCCACCCATGAGCCAGACACTTGGATAACGCAATACAAGCGGTGCTTGGCGGATGGCCTCCTCCCGCTGGATCCAACAGAAGCTAGGAAGGTAAAGAAAAATTCCAGCAAGTATACATTGATTGATGGCGATCTGTACAGGTTTGGGTTCACTCACCCACTCCTGGAATGCATACACGGCGAGAAGTGTACGAGAATTATGGCAGAGCTCCACGAAGGAATATGTGGAAGTCACGTCAGAGGTCGAGCTCTGGCCGCGAGGACTCTCCGTGCAGGCTACTATTGGCCATCCATGAGAGAAGATTGCAAGAAGTATGCCCAATGCTGTAAACAGTGCCAGCAGCACGCCGATTGGCATAAGGCACCTCCCGAGGAGTTGAAGTCGATCTATAGCCCTTGGTCGTTTCATACTTGGGGAATCGACATCCTGGGACCTTTCCCACTGGAAATCAGGCAGATGAAGTACTTGGTGGTGGCGATCGAGTATTTCACCAAGTGGATTGAAGCAGAGCCAGTGGCCCAGATCACCGCACACAAGATCGAAGGGTTTGTGTGGAAGAACATTGTGTGCCGGTTTGGAGTGCCTAAGCGCCTGGTGTCAGATAATGGGACGCAGTTTGCAAGCCACCTGTTGAAGAAGCTTTGTGAAGGGGTTGGAATTCAACAAGTGTTTGCATCCGTCGAGCACCCTCAGACGAATGGCCAGGTGGAATCAGCTAATCGGGTGTTGTTGAGAGGTTTGAAGAGAAGGCTTGAGAAAGTCAAGGGAAGTTGGGCTGAGGAAGTGCCCTGGATAGTCTGGGCGTACCACACCACCGAGCAGTCAGGAACCCATGAGACCCCGTTTAGCTTGGTCTATGGGTGCGACGCCATGATTCCGGTGGAGATCCAGGAGAGCTCGCCGAGATTCCAGAACTTTGTAGAGGAAGACTCGAATGCAGAGAGAAGGCTGAACCTGGATCTGCTGGATGAAGTCAGGGAAGAGGCAAGGCTGAAAGCTGAGGAGGTGAAGAGGAGGATTGAGCGAAGATACAACTCAAAGGTGATGCCAAGGCAGTTTAGAAAAGGCGATCTGGTGATGAGGAAGGCCCACCAGTACGAGATGGAGAATAAACTGTCACCCAAGTGGACTGGACCGTTCAAAATAACCGAGGCGCTCGGGAACGGGGCCTACCGCTTAGAGACGCTGGAAGGAGGAGCGATCCCTCGTACCTGGAACGCCACACATCTGAAGTTGTACTATAGTTGAGAGCTTTGTAAGTAAAGACAAACACAAATGTTATATTACAATGTCTCTGTTAAAACAGTTTCAAGGGGGCACTCTTTTTTCCCTAAGGAGGGTTTTTAATGAGGCCACCCAATAAAAGAAGAGTTTTCGAAGTATAAGGTGTTTTCAGATTGCATGTGTGATATTTTCAAAAGTTCTGAAGAAAGACCTTGTCATTCGTACATGATTTAAGGCAAGAAAAGATATATCGCGTGCTTTCTAAAAGTTTTTAAGTCCTCATCGTTTTTCGGCGATCGGAGGCACCAGTTAAGTTTTCAAAGTCCTCATCGTCTTTCGGCGATCGGAGGCACCAGATGAAAGACCTCCTCGCCGTCGAGTGAGTGCAGGCGAGAGAGAGAAAAAGTCCTCCGTGTTTCTGGGAGCGAGAAGATGTAACTCCTGGGGCAATGTCGAGGCAAGTTAAAGACCTCCTCGCCGTTGAGCGAGCGCAGGCGAGAAAGAGAAAGGTCCTCAGTGCATCCAGGGGAGAGGAGATGTACGCCCTGGGCAAGTTGAGGCACCATACAAAGTCCTTATCGCCGTTGTGCGAACTAAGGCCCATTAAAGACCTCCTCGCCGTCGAGCGAGTGCAGGCGTGAGAAAGAAAAGGTCCTCAGTGCATCCAGGGGGGAGGAGATGTACACCCTGGGCAAGTTGAGGCACCAGGCAAAGTCCTTCTCGCCGTCAAGCGAGTTAAGGCCATTTAAAGTCCTTCTCGCCGACGAGCGAGTTCAGGCGAGTAAAAGTCCTTCTCGCCGATGAGCGAGTTCAGGCGAGTTAAAAGACCTTCTCGCTTACGTGCGAGCATAGGCAAGATAAAATCCTTCTCGTCTCGAACGAGTTCAGGTATAGCGAAGAGGGTGGAAGAAACTTGAAAGGTGGCTAAGGTAGGTTCGAAGAGAACGCCCAGCCAGCCGGTCTTTTGCTTTGAAGGTCAGGAAGGCAAGAGGAGATCCCAAAGGGCGTTTCTACCTCAGATAAAGAAACGATTGCCAAAGCATGAGGCTAGAAAAAGCTGATGTTACCAAGGGGTCTTGGCGATCGGGAAAGGTTCAAACGACGGCGAGAAGGTTGAAAGACTTGTTTGATAAAGCAGGTCGAGTGGGATGTTGTTCGAGCCAACGATTAAGTTACAGTTCGTCGCTTGAAGGGAATTCTTGTAATGAGGTTAGTTGCCTTAAGAGTACAAGTTGTTTAAGGTGATTTTTGCTTAAGTTTGAGTTGGCTCGAGGCGGTTCCGTCAAAGGTCGCGTTTGCAAAATCGCTAAGATTAAATCCGACAAAGTTAAGCATACAAGGAAGGCTAAAGCGCTTAAAAGAAGTCAAGGGAGAGAATATCCAAGTTCAACAACTGAAATGAGTATCTGTTCAAAACACATATGCAAAAGTTTTTACAAGGTAAATACAAGTGAATTTATAAAGAAGCAGATGGGGTGGAGTTGGTTGAGTCTTCGGCGGGAATGACCTTTCCATCTACTACTTCGTTGTTTAACGACACCATGCTGAGGTCGAGATCAGGGAATAGGCATGCGAATTGCTCCCGAGCGGCTTCGAATCCAGCAGTCAAAATCTGGGCAGAATTTAGCTTAAGTTCTTCAAACTGCCCTTGAAGTCCTTCAACCTGTTCCTTGAGCTCCTTGTTCTGCTTCCCCTGCTCTTCAACCTGTTTTTGGAGTTGTTTGTTGGTCTCTTGAGCATGGAGAAGGTCGTCAGTAACCTTCTTGGATTCTGTTTGAGCTTGGGCCAACTCGGCAGCCATCTTCCCTTTCTCCTTGTTTGCCACGGCGAGATCAGCCATGGCGTCGTCTCTCGCTTTCTCTACTTGCCCAAGTAGCTTCTCGCGATCGATTGACCTTTGCTCCAGTTTTTGTACCTTATCGGCATTAGCTTGAATATGAGCCTCCAGGTCGCTCGCCTTGGTGCGCAGAGGCACGATTTTGCTTTCTAGCTCGACTTTCTCTTGGGCAAGATCATGAATTTTGCGGCGAAGGTCAGTGGCCTCTTGACGCGCCAATCTGAGCTCGGTGCTCATCGCGTCTTCTACTCGGGAGTGTTCCATCTCCGCGAGCGTCAGATTGGCAGACAATTTCTCCACCTCGAGCCTCATGGTGCTGTTGTCAGTCCTGAGGTTGAAGAGATCATCTTGAAGCCTCCTGGTGGAGCTCTCCACAGCCCTCGTTATAATCGATGGGATATCCTCTGCGATGGTTTTCAGTTTAGCAGTCAGAGGTTCCCACATCCTTGTGACCTCGAGGGAAAGGTTTGCGGCTTGGAGAGGCGCCAGGGGGGCTTGTTGAGGGTTCTCGTCGCCACCTTCCTTAGCAATATTTTCAGTGGTTGCTTCCTGACGTGGCGACGCAATCGGAGATTCGGTGATTAGGATTGGAGAGGTGTGAGCGACCTCATCCCCGATTGGAACGATTCCTGCAGCTGAAGTGTTTGAAGAGGGGCCCCCTCCTACTGATATATGTGGTGTAGAGGCGCTCGGGGGGTCCTCCAAGAAATTTGGCTCTTGGGCCTCAGTTGCAGGTGGCGTAGTGGCCAATGGAACTGCTTGGACTGGTGGTGAAGGGGCTTGAGGTGTTGGCGATGAGGGAGGAGGAGCAGACGTTGATGGGGGTGGTGAGGTTGGAAGAGGGGGTTGAGCAGGTGGAGAAGATGGTGCCACCCTCTTCCTTTTCGTGACAAGGCCATCCTCTGTGACCTCGTCGTCCTCTTCTTCCTCTTGGACGACTTGGGGGGCTTTCCGCTTAGGCCTCTTAAGGACCAGCTTCTTGCGTTGGGTGGGCTCCTTGGGCGGTGATCGCCCATGTATGATGGCCTTCTCGACCGCCGAGTTTGGCACCGTCTGAGAACCGGTCGCCAACCCGTGGTTTCGGGCGAGCGCCTTCAAATCGGCGAGCATGTTTTTACCCAGCATATTATCTGCATGAAACAAAAATGCATGAGTTAGCTCAGGGAAGAAAGCGATAGGTGTATGAGGCAATGAAACACCAAAACAGCAAAGCAGGTATATGCAGAAAAGGTAAAACCAAAGTCTTGTGCGTATCGCACAAGACGCCCAGAAGCAGTATCAGAAGCAATATCATAACAAGGGTGTAGTGTCCTAACCTATTTGGAATTCCAACTGGTCCTCAAAGAACTCGAAGGAGATCAGGGTGGGGGTCAGGAATGTTATGTTGACATCTGCCACCCTCTTCCAGAATAGGCAGAGGTCTCAGTCCAAAGCTCCCATGCTATCAGGACTTCTGGGCCTCCTGAAGCAGCTCTTGGACTCCTTTTTCCCCTTGTCCACCCAGTACAAGGGGAAGCCGTCGAGAAGGGAAGTGTCTTTATCGTTTGCGCGAACCTGGATGAACTTCCCCTTCCAATCTTTGTATGATTGCTGGAAGATGGTAAAAATGGATATCCCAGCAATGGCATTCAGGCTGACCCACAGGCGGTCTCCTGGGTGCTTGGCCTCAAAAAGAAACAAAAACACGTCCACCGACGCAGGCAGCCCCAGGTGGTCGCACGTTATTTGGAAGGCTCGAACAAACGCCCAGTTGTTGGGGTGAAGCTGGGCGGCGGCAATGTTGAGCTCGGTCAAGAGTTCCCTCTCGAATCGGGTGAGGGGAAATCTGAGTTTGACTTTCTTGAAGAAAGTTGTATAAACAAAGCAAAAGGGGCCGTCGGCGCTCACTTTGTCATCAGCGCACACTGGCAGAGCGGCGGGGCAAGGCAGCACCATCATCCTCTCGTCGTGCTCCTTATGCAACGATTGATAGGCCTCGTCCCCCTTTGTCAACCGCAGAACTGCTCCCGCAGTGTTCACCGACGAGGTCTCCTTTAGAAGGGTTGGGGTGGCCCAAGGATATAGTGTTTTGAAGTCTGGCAGAGGCACAGGGGCTCCTCCAGCGTTTGGTGGAGTCGCCTGGGCCAGAGCAGCTTGGGAAGATGCAGGCCTCTCAGCCTGCGAAGAGGAAGCGCCATGAACTTGGGGTGGGTCGTGCGCTTGTGAAGAAGGGTTTCGTGCTGATGGAGGGGGGTTCGGGGTGATCTTTGTGCGAGTCATGATAGCAACTGCAAAGGAAGAAGAAAGGAAAAACAATCAGGGGGTTACAGAGGCTGACTTGGTCATGGAAGGAAGGTGAAACGACGAACGAATGTGAGTTCGTTGCGACGATCGACAAAGCCCTAGGTTACGCAGAAGAGAAATGGAGAAACGACCCACAGCGTATGCACCAGGCAGTTACAGGATGATGCAAATCGGTGAAAATGCAAGGAAACCCAGCAGATGAAGGAAAGTAATTACCTTTCAATGATCAGGAAGGCGAGGGAGGAAGGTGGAGATCTGGAACGATGAAGAGCGTCGAGAGTTTCACAGAGGGAAGTTAGAGCGTTTTGCAAGCACGAAGAAAGTGATGGAACAGTGGAACGTAATGGGTTTAAGGGTTTTCGAAATGGTTTTGGGAAGCGCTAACGGTAGATGAAGATAGCCGTTGATGAGAGCCACGCGTCGAACGATGCGCGAAGGGTTTGGTGGAACGTCAGAGCAGCAGAAAGTACTATCGCTTGGAATTCTGCGACAGTGCCACGTAGACCGGTGCTAGCGAAGGCTCTTTCAGTCTTTTCGCTAGACAAGTCTTCGCTTAAGACTGGGGGGCTTGTGTACCGCCCTGGTGGTCGGGTATGATGACGTGGCACCCTGCTACGGTATAGGCGTGTTGACAAGGCGCCAGGTTGGCAGTTAGGAAGGAAGTCGGGAGGCACGTGTAGTCGCCGATTGTTCAGTGGGCGTGTTCCGATCTCCAGCTTACCAGAATAGGCGATCGCCAGGCTGAGGATGAAGTCGCCAGATGCAGACTCAGGCGACCAAGCAGTCGGAGATCGCCAGAACCAGCACATCGCCGAAGATGAAGGAGAAGCAGATTATGAAGGCGGCCGGCGAGACCACAGGGAAGGCGTATGAAGGCCCTAACTCGCCAGTTCCAGTAGAGATCGCACTCCTGAGTTAGCTATGCACTGGGCAGTACCATGCATAGGTAACTTAGCCGAAATGAGAGTAGAAGCAGCGCCAAGTCAGGGAGCCTCCAGATGATGGCACGTGTACAGTTGGATACGAGCCACGTGTCCAAGTCTGTAACTGCCAGGAGAGAGAAAATCACCAGGTATATAAGAGCTCTTAACGAACTTTCTGAGGTACGCACGTTCAGTTCATACACTTTACGCTTGCGAGAGGCAGGGCTGTTGTGAGAGAGAGTTTTTGCACGGTTCTAGTTCTTAGTATTTGGTGATACCGTCACTGACTTGAGCGTCGGAGTGCGATCGGCCGCAGCGGCGCCGTGTCGTTTCTTTGCAGGTTCTTGAAGTAGATCTAGAGGAGGAACGAAGGTGATAAGCGGTGCGCACGTTGATCCTTTGACGAGGCATTCTCCAGCGCTCCGGTCAACAAACAGGATCACGTCTTTATGGTAGTGACAGACATTGGTTTTCAAGAAATTAGCATGAAAATACTTGAAACTAGGTTTTTTGTGGTAGTTGCATGAATTTATTGTATATATTCGATAGATGAGTCTCTATAGTAGTGATAGATATTGGTTTTCAAGAAATTAGCATGAAAATACTTGAAACTAGGTTTTTTGTGGTAGTTGCATGAATTTATTGTATGAGTCTCTATGGTAGTGATAGGCATTGTTTTTCAAGAAAATAGTATGAAGAAAAGACTTGAAACTAGTTTTTTTTTGTGGTAGTTGCATGCATTTATTGTATATATTTGATAGATGAGTCTCTACAGTAGTGATAGATATTGGTTTTCAACAAATTAGCATGAAATGAGATGAAACTAGTTTTTTTGTGGTAGTTGCATGAATTTATAGTATATATTCGATAGATGAGTCTCTATAGTAGTGATAGATATTGGTTTTCAAGAAATTAGCATGAAAATATTTGAAACTAGGTTTTTTGTGGTAGTTGCATGAATATATTGTATATATTTGACACATTTGTCTTTAGATAGTTTATAACAGTGATAGACAGCTATTTACAAGAAATTACCATGAAAAGACTCGAAACTAGTTTTTTTTTATGGAGCTGCATGAATTTATTGTATAAATTTGATAGATGAGTCTCACTAGTAGTGATAAACATTGGTTTTCAAGTAATTAGGAAGAAAAGAGTTGAAACTAGTTTTTTATTGGCAGTTGAATGAATTTGTTGATATATTTCACAGATGACTCTCTACAGTAGTGATAGACATTGGTTTTCAAGAAATTAGCATGAAAAGAATTGAAACTCGTTTTTTGTGGTAGTTGCATGCATTTATTGTATATATTTGATAGATGAGTCTCTACGGTAGTGATAGATATTGGTTTTTGTACCGCCCTAGTGGTCGGGAGTGATGACGTGGCATCTTGCTACAGTACAGGCGTGTTGGCAAGGCGCCAGGTTGGCAGAAGGGAAGGAAGTCGGGGGGCTCGTGTAGTCGCCAGTTGTTAAATTGGCGTGTTCCGATCTCCAGTTTACCAGAATCGGCGATCACCAGGTTAAAGATGAAGTCGCCAGATGTAGATTCAGGCGACCTAGTCATTGGAGATCGCCAGAGCAAGCACATCACCAAAGATGAAGGAGAAGCAAATTATGAAGGCGGCCGGTGAGACCACAGGGAAGGTGTATGAAGGCCCCTAACTCGCCAGTTGCAGTAGAGATCGCACTCCCAAGTTAGCTATGCACTGGGCAGTACCATGCATAAGTAACTTAGCCAAAATGAAAGTAGAAGTAGCGCCAAGTCAAGGAGGCTCCAGATGATGGCACGTGTACGACTGGATGCGAGCCACGTGTCCAGGTCTGTAACTGCCAGGAGAGAGAAAACAACCAGGTATATAAGAGTTCTCAACAAACTTTCTGAGGTATGCACGTTCATATTATACTGTTTACGCTTGCGAGTTATAGAGCTTACTGTGAGAGAGGATTTGCACGGTTCTTGTTCTCTTAGTATTTGGTGATACCGTCACTGACTTGGGCGTTGGAGTGCGATCGGCCGCAGCGGCGCCGCTCTGTTTCTTTGCAGGTTCTTGAGGTGGATCTCGAAGAGGAACGGAGGTTCGAAGCGGTGCACACGTCGATCCTTTGACGAGGCAGTTTCCAGCGTTCTGGTCAACGGGCAGGATCATCAGGCGCCCACCGTGGGGCCGTGTAAAACTTGCTCCCATCCACAGCGTGAGTTCTTGGAGGTTTTCGAAGTTTTCTGCGTGGTTGTGTGCTGGTGCAACCATCGCTCGCTGTTTGCTTGAGTTTCGTTCGGTGAGTTCGCGTTTTATACCGTTCGTTTGGGTTTTCGATCGGTGAGGTGAGGTTTTACTGCTGTTTGCGCGTAATTTGTTTGGTGGAGTTCGAAGTTCTTTCGCTCGTTTGGTTGTCCGTGGGGAAGCGCTGGTTTTTGGTGAAGTTGTGGTTTTCTTTGAAGGTTTACGGTGTTCTTGAGTTCTCTTGCGCAGTTTCGCACAGTTTTCTCCGACTGATCGCTGAATCGATCGTGGTTGAGGTGTCGTTCGCTGCATTCTGTGATTCGTTGAGTTTCATGAGAAAAATGAGAAGCAATCGCTCAAGTCCAGTTGCGCCCGTCGCTGCCGAAGGCGCCGCTGCCATGACCATGGCACAGATGGCAGAGATGATGCGTTCGTGTCAGGCAACTGTGGAAGCCTCACGCGTAGAGCAGGCGAGAATGCATGAGGACCTGGTCGCCTCTCGCGCCAGGAACGAGGAGCTCAGCAAGGTGACTGAGGAGCTGCGTCAAGCTCTTCAGGAGTAGCAAGGGCGTTCTTCTGCTGAAGAGGTGGCGCCGTCATCGCCACCTCGTGTTTTCCCTATGCCTTTTGTTCAGGCGATTACTGACACGCCTATTCCCACGAGCGTGGTTCCGGTTAAGGCTGTCTTTACCGGCGTGGAGGATCCAGAGGCTCATCTAACCACGTTCCATACGCAGATGATGCTGTCGGGAGGGTCAAACGCCGTCTACTGCAAGATGTTCGTGAGTACGCTCCAGGGAACGGCGATGGAGTGGTTTGTGAGCCTGCCTAACGGCCACATAACCAATTTTCAACAGTTCTCGAAGATTTTTGTTGAGCAGTACATCGTGAATAAGGCACCGCCTAGGGTGTCTTATGATCTGTTCGATATAAGGCAGTACCAGGGAGAGTCCCTCAGAGACTACCTGAATCGCTTTGGGGCGCAGATGGTCAGATCGCCGGCCAAGGATGAAGAAATGCTGGTCTATGCCTTCAAGAAGGGCGTGCTGCCAGGACCATTCTGCGAGGCCTTGATCAGGGCTCACCCTGCGACGTTTGCTGAAGTCAGGCGACTTGCGGTGGCTCACATCGCCGATGAAAGTGAGGTCGCTGAGAAGAGAGGGAGCCTGGCTCCCGCTAGGCCACGCGCCCAGACCAGAATCCAGCCGCAAAGGGTGCTGGAAACAGCGGCGGCGGCCAGGAAGGACCGGAGGACTCGCCATCCTTACGATAGGAGAAACAAGGGAAGGAGCCAAGCACGCCAGCAACCAGCACGTCGGGAATACAATTGCCCGCCTAAGCACAAGTTTGTCATGGGACTGGCGGATCTGATCGCCATTCCTAACATATCTGCTAGGTTGAAAGCGCCTGAGAAGGTGGGCGACAAGGTGCTGGGGTCAAAGCCAAATGCCTGGTGTGAGTTTCACCAAGGCTTTGGCCACACTTTGGACTCGTGTTTGTCTTTGGGATATCAGCTCGACGATCTGGTTAAGAGCGAGTTCCTAAATGACTATCTGCTGGACAGGAGGACGGGGGGAGCGTCGAGTTCCCAGCCAGCAGGTGGAGAAGCCCAGCAACACGAGATACCTATCCACGGGGAGATCCACACCATTGCAGGGGGCTTCTCAGGTGGTGGATGCACCGCATCGCAGAGGAAGAAGTACGCGCGATCGGTGATGGCAGTGGATATGTTTGAAGATCACTCGCCGGAAGTGGACATTACGTTCACCAAGCAGGATCTTCGGGACGTTGTGCCTCATGACAACGATCCCATAGTCATTTCGTTGGTTACGGCGGGAAGGAAGGTCCACAGAGTTCTGGTGGACCAAGGGAGCTCGGCATACGTGATGTTCTGGCCGACTTTCACGCAGCTGGAGTTGCCCCTTGACCAGCTAAGGCCCTATGGAGGGTGCCTATATGGGTTCGCTGGTGACCAGGTGGAGGTCAGGGGGTACATTGAGCTGAGAACCACGTTTACAGATGAGGCTGGGTCGAGGACAGAGAAAATCAAGTACCTCATTGTGAACGCTCCTTCAGCATACAACATCCTGTTGGGAAGGCCCACGCTTAACAGAATAGGCGCAATCCCGTCGACCCGGCACATGAAGGTAAAGTTGCCGTCTATGGAGGGGGTGGTGATCACGATCAAGTCTGATCAGAAAGAAGCGAAAAAGTGCTATGAGAATAGCCTGAAAAACAAGAGGTCGGTGAGTTATGTAACAACTACCCCACCTCCCGGTGTGAAGCCCAGATCGACGGTAACAGAGGAGGCCGCCGGAAGAGATGTGGAGATGGTGGACGCTGAGCTGGGGGAGAAGAATGCTGGTCTGGAGGAGGAAGAGGAGCGGAATCGCCCTGAGGAAGCGAGGGAGCAGGGAATCGCCAGGGCGGTGATCGCTAGAGAATCCAGGCCAAAACCTGTCGAGCAGTGGCTCGAAAAGGAGATCGGAGGAAAGATCTTCAAGCTGGGAAGATCTCTGGAGGTCGAGCTCCAGGACCAGATCGCCAAGGTGATTGAGCGGCATCTGGACGCGTTTGCATGGTCCGCTTCGGACATGCCCGGGATTGATCCCGACTTCTTGTGCCATCATCTCGCGATGGACAACTTGGTGAAACCAGTGCGACAAAGGAGAAGAAAGTTCAACGAGGAGAGGAGGCAGGCGATCAGGGACGAAACACAGAAACTCCTCGCTGCAGGCCACATCAGGGAAGTCCAGTACCCTGAATGGCTGGCAAATGTTGTGCTGGTAAAGAAGAGTAACGGGAAATGGCGCATGTGCGTCGATTTCACCGACCTGAACAACGCTTGCCAAAAGGATTCGTATCCTTTACCAAGCATTGATGCCCTGGTCGATAGTGCTGCAGGGTGCAAGTTGCTGAGTTTCCTGGATGCCTTCTCGGGATACAATCAGATCAAGATGCATCCCATGGATGAAGAGAAGACAGCCTTCATGACGGAGAGATCGTGCTACTGCTATAAGGTGATGCCGTTTGGGCTGAAGAACATGGGGGCCACGTACCAGAGGCTGATGGATCGAGTACTTGCACCAATGCTGGGAAGGAACGTGCAAGCTTACGTCGATGACATGGTCGTGACCTCGCCAGAAAAAAGCAAGCACGTTGCAGACTTGGAAGAATTGTTCACGACGATCGCCAAGTTCAAGTTAAAGCTCAATCCGGAGAAATGCATTTTCGGCTTGGAGGCTGGAAAGTTTTTGGGTTTCCTCTTGACTGAAAGAGGAATAGAAGCCAACCCAGACAAGTGTGCCGCCATCTTGGCGATGAGGAGCCCAGCTACGGTGAAAGAAGTCCAGCAGCTAACAGGTCGGATGGCAGCCCTATCTCGCTTCGTGTCAGCTAGCGGAGAAAAGGGGCATCCCTATTTTCAGTGTCTGCGGCGCAATAATAAGTTCGTTTGGACGAAAGAGTGCGAGGAAGCTTTCGTCAAACTGAAGGAGTATCTGGCGAGCCCGCCGGTTCTGTGCAAACCGCTGGTGGGAATCCCTCTCAGGTTGTATTTTGCTGTAACTGAGAGGGCGGTGAGTGCGGTGCTCGCCCAGGATCAAGATCAGGCTCAGAAGCCTATTTATTTTGTGAGCAAGGTGTTGCAGGGCCCAGAAACGAGATATCAGGCCCTGGAGAAGGCTGCACTGGCCGTGGTATTTTCGGCGAGGAGGTTGCGCCACTACTTCCATAGTTTCACAATACTGGTGATGACTGACCTGCCCATCCAGAAGGTCTTGAAGAAACCTGACGTTGCGGGAAGGATGATGAAGTGGGTCGTAGAGTTGTCAGAGTTTGATATTAAATATGAGCCCCGAGGCCCGATCAAGGGGCAAATCTTTGCAGATTTCGTGGTTGAGCTCTCATCAGAGGCGACGCGGGTTGAAGGAGACGATTTCCGTTGGGTACTTTCAGTGGATGGATCGTCGAACCAGCAGGGCAGCGGTGCTGGAGTCATATTGGAGGGACCCAACGACGTGCTGATCGAACAATCTTTGAGATTTGCCTTCAAGGCCAGTAACAATCAAGCAGAGTATGAGGCGCTGATCGCCGGAATTTTGCTGGGCAAGGAGATGGGAGCTAGGGTGCTGATGGCTAAGAGTGACTCGCTGCTGGTCACGGGGCAAGTAACAGGCGAGTTCCAGGCTAAAGATCCACAAATGGCGGCTTACTTGCATATGTGCAGGAATTGAAGAGTTCCTTTGCCTCCTTTGAAGTAGTACATGTGCCCAGAGAGCAGAATGCCCGAGCTGACTTGCTTGCTAAGCTCGCCAGCTCAGGCAAGGGGGGTAGGCAGAGGACGGTGATTCAAGAAACTCTGAAGACGCCAAGGGCATTTGTAGCAGATCACCTGGTCCTTCAGATAAGCAAGTCGACGAAGAAAGCAGCGAGAAGCCATAAGTCCTTGACGCAAGAAACTCTGAGATCGCCAAGAATTAGAGCATGTCGAGGAGAGAAGGTGAATGTGATGCAGGTCTGCGCCACCCATGAGCCAGACACTTGGATAACACAGTACAAGCGGTGCCTGGCAGATGGCCTCCTCCCACTGGATCCGACAGAAGCTAGGAAGGTAAAGAAAAATTCCAGCAAGTACACATTGATTGATGGCGATCTGTACAGGTTTGGGTTCACTCACCCACTCCTGGAATGCGTACACGGCGAGAAGTGCACGAGGATCATGGCAGAGCTCCACGAGGGTATATGCGGAAGCCACGTTGGGGGTCGAGCTCTGGCCGCGAGGACTCTCCGTGCAGGCTACTACTGGCCATCGATAAGAGAAGATTGCAAGAAGTATGCCCAGTGTTGCAAACAATGCCAACAGCACGCCGATTGGCACAAGGCACCTCCCGAGGAGTTGAAGTCGATCTATAGCCCTTGGCCGTTCATACTTGGGGAATCGACATCCTGGGACCTTTCCCGCTGGCGATCAGGCATATGAAGTACTTGGTGGTGGCGATTGAGTATTTCACCAAGTGGATTGAAGCAGAACCAGTGGCCCAAATCACCGCACACAAGATCGAAGGTTTCGTGTGGAAGAACATCGTGTGCCGGTTTGGAGTGCCTAAACGCCTGGTGTCGGATAATGGGACGCAGTTTGCAAGCCACCTGTTGAAGAAGCTTTGCGAAGGGGTGGGAATTCAACACGTGTTTGCATCCGTCGAGCACCCTCAGACAAATGGCCAGGTGGAGTCAGCTAATCGGGTGTTGTTGAGAGGTTTGAAGAGAAGGCTCGAGAAAGCCAAGGGAAGTTTGGCTGAGGAGGTGCCCTGTATAGTCTGGGCGTACCACACCACCGAGCAGTCAGGAACCCATGAGACCCCGTTCAGCTTGGTGTATGGGTGTGATGCCATGATTCCAGTGGAGATCCAGGAGAGCTCGGTGAGATTTCAGAACTTCGTAGAGGAAGACTCGAATGAAGAGAGAAGGCTGAACCTGGATCTACTGGATGAGGTCAGGGAAGAGGCGAGGTTGAAGGCTGAAGCCGTGAAGAGAAGGGTTGAACGAAGATACAACTCGAAGGTGATGCCAAGGCAGTTTAGAGAAGGCGACTTGGTGATGAGGAAGGCCCACCAGTACGAGATGGAGAATAAACTGTCACCCAAGTGGACTGGACCATTCAGAATAACCGAGGCGCTCGGGAACGGCACCTACCGCTTAGAGACGCTGGAAGGAGGGGCGATTCCTCGCACCTGGAACGCCACACACCTGAAGTTGTACTATAGTTAAGAGCTTTGTAAGTAAAGACAAACACAAAGTCATATTACAATGTCTTTGATGAAACAGTTTGAAGGGGGCACTCTTTTTTCCCTAAGGAGGGTTTTTAACGAGGCCACCCAGTAGAAGAAAAGTTTTCGAAGTACAAGGCGTTTTCAGATTGCCTGTGTGCTATTTTCAAAAAGTTTTGAAGAAAGACCTTGTCACTTGTACGTGATTTAAGGCAAGTAAAGATATATCGCGTGCTTTCTAAAAAGTTTTTAAGTCCTCATCGTTTTTCGGCGATTGGAGGCACCAGTTAAAGTTTTTAAGTCCTCATCGTCTTTCGGCGATTGGAGGCACCAGTTAAAGTTTTAAAGTCCTCATCGTCTTTCGGCGATCGGAGGCACCAGATGAAAGACCTCAACGCTCTCGCGCGTTCTGAGGCAAGATAAAGACCTCATCGTCGTCAAGCGAGTGCAGGCGAGGAAGAGTAAAAAGTCCTCCGTGTTTCTGGGGGCGAGAAGATGTAACCCCTGGGGCAATGTAGAGGCGCCAGTAAAAAGTCCTCCGTGTTTCTGGGGGCGAGAAGATGCAACCCCTGGGGCAATGTAGAGGCGAGTTAAAGACCTTATCGCCGATGAGCGAGTTCAGGCAAGTTAAAGACCTTCTCGCCGATGAGCGAGTTCAGGCAAGTTAAAGACCTTCTCGCCGATGAGCGAGTTCAGGCAAGTTAAAGACCTTCTCGCCGATGAGCGAGTTCAGGCGAGTTAAAGACCTTCTCGCCGATGAGCGAGTTCAGGCGAGTTAAAGACCTTCTCGCTTACATGCGAGCTTAGGCAAGATAAAATCCTTCTCGTCTCGAACGAGTTCAGGTATGGTGCAGAGGGTGGAAGAAGTTTGGAAGGTGGCTAAGGTAGGTTCGAAGAGAACGCCTAGTTAACCGGTCTTTTGTTCTGAAGTTCAGGGAGGCAAAGAAGGATCCCAAAAGGCGTTTCTACCCCCAGATAAAGAAACAATGGCCAAAGCATGAGGCTAGAAAGAAGCTGATATCACCAAGAGTCTTTGGCGATCAGGAAGAGCTCGAACAGCGGCGGGAAGGTTAAAAGACCTGTTTGATGAAGCAGGTCGAGTAGAGCGGTGTTTAAGCCAGCAACTGAGTTACAGTTCATTGCTTGAAGGATATTTTTACGATAAGGTTAATTGCGTTAAGGTTACGAATTGTTAAGTGTTTGTTGCTTAGGGCTGAGGTGATCCGAAGCAGTTAAGTCAAAGGTTGTACCTACAGTTTTCCTAAGTCATTTCTTTGAAATTAAACAAGCAAGGAAAGTTGAAGCGAGTGAAAAAGTTTTAAAAGAAAAAACGTAAACCTTTGTCATTAACAGATAGCAGTGAATAACAGTTCGGAACATATATGCGAGGGGACATAAAAGTTTATTACAAGTTATAATACAAGGGAAAGCACAAAGGTAGCAGATGAAGAAGAGTTGATTAATCTTCAGCAGGAACGACTTTTCCATCCACCACCTCATTGTTCAGCGACACCATGCTGAGATCCAGGTCGGGGAATAGGCAAGCAAATTGTTCCCGCGCAGCTTCGAATCCAGCAGCCAGAATTTGAGCAGAGTTTAGCTTGAGTTCTTCAATTTGCCTCTGAAGTTCCTCAATCCGCTTCTTGAGGTCTTCAGTTTGCTCTTTCAACTCTTTATTCTGTTGCTCCAGCTCTTCAACCTGTTTTTTGAGTTGTTCGTTGGTCTCTTGAGCCTGGAGAAGGTCTTCAGTAACCTTCTTGGATTCCGCTTGTGCTTCGGCCAATTCAGCAGCCACCTTTCCCTTCTCTTTGTTGGCCTCGGCAAGATCAGCTATGGCGTCGTCCCTCGCCTTTTCCACTTGCCCAAGGAATTTCTCTCGGTCGATTGACCTCTGCTCCAATTTTTGCACCTTAGCGGCGTCAGCTTTCATGAGAGCCTCCAGGTCAACCACCCTGACGCGAAGAGGCACAATCTTGCTCTCCAGTTCGACCTTCTCTTGAGCAAATTGATGCACCTTGTGGCGAAGGTCAGTGGCCTCCTTGCGCGCCAGCCTGAGCTTGGTGTTCATTGCATCCTCCACTCGGGAGTGTTCGATTTCTGCGAGCGTCAGGCTGAAAGACAACTTCTCCACCTCGACCCTCATGGTGCTGTTTTCGGTTTTGAGGTTGAAGAGGTTGTCTTGGAGCCTCCTGGTTGAGCCCTCCACGGCCCTGGTTATGATCGCCGGGATATCTTCCGCTATGGTCTTCAGCTTGGCAGTTAGAGGCTCCCACATCCTTGTGACCTCCAAAGGGAGGTTTGCTGCTTGGAGAGGCACCAGGTGAGCCTGTTGTTGGTTCTCGTCGCCACCTTCCTTAGCGGGTTCTTCAATAGGCGCTTCCTGGCGTGGCGACGGAATCGGGGACTCGGTGATCAGAATCGGAGAGGTATGAGCAACCTCATCCCCGATTGGAGCAGCTTCTGCAGCTGAGGCGTTTGAAGGGAGACCCCCTCCAGCTGACACATATGGTGTAGAGGCGCTTGGGGGGTCCTCCATGAAGTTTGGCTCTGGGGCCTCAGCTGCAGGTGGCGCAGTGGCCAGTGGGACCGCTTGGACTGGAGAGGCGGGAGCCTGTGGGGGTGGCGATGATGGAGGAGGAGCAGGCGTCGATGGAGGTGTTGAGGTTGGAAGAGGGGGTGGAGCAGGCGGTGAGGAAGGTGCCACCCTCTTCCTCTTTGAGACCAAACCGTCTTCGGTGGCCTCGTCATCTTCTTCCTCTTCCTCATGGATCACCTGAGGGGCTTTCCTTTTAGGTCTTTTGAGGACCAATTTCTTGCGTTGGGCGGGTTCCTTGGGTGGTGATCGCCCTTGGACGATGGCTGTCTCCACCACCGAGTTGGGCACCGTTTGAGAACCCGTCGCCAACCCGTGGTTTCGGGCGAGCGCCTTCAGTTCAGCGAGCATGCCTTTGCCCAACATGTTGTCTGCATGGAACGAAAATGCATGGGTTAACTCAAGGAAAAAATAAGTGCATAAGGTAGTAAACAGCAAAGCAGATGATATGTGCAGGAAAGGTAAAACCAAAGTCTTGCGCATAACGCACAAGACGCCCAGAAACAGCTAAACAGAAGCAGTATCAAAACAACAGTTTAATGTCCTAACCTATTCGAATTTCTAGCTGGTCTTCATAAAATTCGAAGCAGATCAAGGTGGTGGTAAGGAAAGTAATATTGGCGTCCGCCACCCTTTTCCAGAAGAGACAGAGATCTCTGTCCAATGCTCCCATGCTGTCAGGACTTCTGGGTCTCCTGAAGCAGCTCTTGGACTCTTTCTTCCCCTTGTCCACCCAGTACAAGGGGAAGCCGTCGAGAAGGGAGGCGTCCTTTTCATTCGCGCGCACTTGGACGAACTTCCCCTTCCAGTCCTTGTAGGATTGCTGGAAGATAGCAAAGATGGACCTCCCCACAATCGCGTTCAAGCTAACCCACAGGCGGTCTCCTGGGTGCTTGGCTTCGAAGAGGAATAGGAACACGTCCACCGATGCGGGCAACCTCAGGTGGTCGCACATCACTTGAAAAGCTAGAACAAACGCCCAGCTGTTGGGGTGAAGCTGGGCGGCGGCAATGTTGAGCTCGGTTAGGAGTTCCCTCTCGAATCGGGTGAAAGGGAACTTGAGCTTCACCTTCTTGAATAAGGTCGTGTAGACGAAGCAGAAGGGCCCGTCGGCGCTCACCTTGTCATCGGCACAAACAGGCAGATCGGGGGGCAAGGCAGCACCATCATCTTCTCGTCGTGCTCCTTGTGAAAAGATTGATGAAGCTCATCCCCCTTAGTTAGCCGCAAAACTGCTCCCGCAGTGTTCACAGAGGATGTCTCCCTCAAAAGGGTCGAGTTGGCCCAGGGATACAAAGGTTTGAAGTCTGGCAGGGGAACAGGGGCTCCTCCGGCGATAGGTGGAGTCGCTTGGGCCAGGACAGGACGGGAAGACGCAGGCCTCTCAGCCTACGAAGATGAAGCGCCACGAACTCGTGGTGGGTCGTGTGCTTGTGAAGGGAGGTTTCGTGATGAAGGAGGAGGATTCGGGGTGATCTTTGTGCGAGTCATGGTAGCAGCTGCAAAGGAAGAAGAAAGGAAAAATGATCAGGGGTTACAGAGGCTGACTCGATCATAGAAGGAAGGTGAAAAACGAACGAATGTAGGTTCGTTGCGACGATTGACGAAGCCCTAAGTTACGCAGAAGGAGAAATGGAAAAACAACCCACAGCGTATGCACCAGGCAGTTACAGGATGATGCGAATCGGTTAAAATGCAAGGAAAACCAGCAGAAGAAGGAAAGTGGGTACCTTTTGATGATCAGGAAGACGATGACGGTTGATGGTGATTCAGAATGCTGGAGAGCGCTGAGAGTTTTTCGCAGAAGAAAGTTGGAGCGTTCGTGAATGCGAGGGAAAGTGATGGAACAGTGTTGAGTGAAAATGGGTTTAAGGGTTTTTTCGAAATGGGTTTAGGAAGCGCAAACGACAACTGAAGAGAGCCGTTGATGAAGCCACGTGTCGAGCGATGAGTGAGCGGTTTGGTGGAGCGTCAGAGCAGTAGAAGGTACAACCGCTTGGAATTCTGCGTCAGTGCCACGTAGGTCGGTGTTGACGTGGCTCTTTCAGTCTTTTCGCTAGACAAGTCTTCGCTTAAGACTGGGGGGCTTGTGTACCGCCCTGGTGGTCGGGAGTGATGACGTGGCATCTTGCTACAGTATAGGCGTGTTGGCAAGGCGCCAGGTTGGCAGAAGGGAAGGAAGTCGGGGGGCTCGTGTAGTCGCCAGTTGTTAAATTGGCGTGTTCCGATCTCCAGTTTACCAGAATCGGCGATCACCAGGTTAAAGATGAAGTCGCCAGATGTAGATTCAGGCGACCTAGTCATTGGAGATCGCCAGAGCAAGCACATCACCAAAGATGAAGGAGAAGCAGATTATGAAGGCGGCCGGCGAGACCACAGGGAAGGTGTATGAAGGCCCCTAACTCGCCAGTTCCAGTAGAGATCGCACTCCCAAGTTAGCTATGCACTGGGCAGTACCATGCATAAGTAACTTAGCCAAAATGAGAGTAGAAGCAGCGCCAAGTCAAGGAGGCTCCAGATGATGGCACGTGTACGACTGGATGCGAGCCACGTGTCCAGGTCTGTAACTGCCAGGAGAGAGAAAACAACCAGGTATATAAGAGTTCTCAACAAACTTTATGAGGTACGCACGTTCAGATTATACTCTTTACGCTTGCGAGTTATAGAGCTTACTGTGAGAGAGGATTTGCACGGTTCTTGTTCTCTTAGTATTTGGTGATACCGTCACTGACTTGGGCGTTGGAGTGCGATCGGTCGCAGCGGCGCCGCTCTGTTTCTTTGCAGGTTCTTGAGGTGGATCTCGAAGAGGAACGGAGGTTCGAAGCGGTGCACATGTCGATCCTTTGACGAGGCAGTTTCCAGCGTTCTGGTCAACAGGCAGGATCAGTTTTCAAGAAATTAGCATGAAGAAAAGACTTGAAACTAGTTTTTTTGGGGTAGTTGCATGAATTGATTGTATGAGTCTCTATGGTAGTGATAGGCATTGTTTTTAAAGAAAATAGTATGAAGAAAAGACTTGAAACTAGTTTTTTTTTTGGTAGTTGCATGCATTTATTGTATATATTTGATAGATGAGTCTTTACAGTAGTGATAGATATTGGTTTTCAACAAATTAGCACGAAATGAGATGAAACTAGTTTTTTTTGTGGTAGTTGCATGAATTTATAGTATATATTCGATAGATGAGTCTCTATAGTAGTGATAGATATTGGTTTTCAAGAAATTAGCATGAAAATATTTGAAACTAGGTTTTTTGTGGTAGTTGCATGAATATATTGTATATATTTGACACATTTGTCTTTAGATAGTTTATAACAGTGATAGACAGCTATTTACAAGAAATTACCATGAAAAGACTCGAAACTAGTTTTTTTTATGTAGCTGCATGAATTTATTGTATAAATTTGATAGATGAGTCTCACTAGTAGTGATAAACATTGGTTTTCAAGTAATTAGGAAGAAAAGAGTTGAAAATAGTTTTTTATTGGCAGTTGAATGAATTTGTTGATATATTTCACAGATGACTCTCTACAGTAGTGATAGACATTGGTTTTCAAGAAATTAGCATGAAAAGAATTGAAACTAGTTTTTTTGTGGTAGTTGCATGCATTTATTGTATATATTTGATAGATGAGTCTCTACGGTAGTGATAGATATTGGTTTTCAAGAAATTAGCATGAAAATACTTGAAACTAGGTTTTTTGTGGTAATTCCATGAATATATTGTATTTATTTGACACATGTGTCTTTAGATAGTTTATAACAGTGATAGACAGTGATTTAGAAGAAATTACCATAAAAAGACTCGAAACTAGTTTTTTTTTATGTAGCTGCATGAATTTATTGTATAAATTTGATAGATGAGTCTCACTAGTAGTGATAAACATTGGTTTTCAAGTAATTAGAAAGAAAAGAGTTTAAACTAGTTTTTTATTGGTAGTTGCATGATTTATAGTATATATTCGATAGATGAGTCTCTATAGTAGTGATAGATATTGGTTTTCAAGAAATTAGCATGAAAATACTTGAAACTAGGTTTTTTGTGGTAGTTGCATGAATTTATTGTATGAGTCTCTATGGTAGTGATAGGCATTGTTTTTCAAGAAAATAGTATGAAGAAAAGACTTGAAACTAGTTTTTTTTGTGGTAGTTGCATGCATTTATTGTATATATTTGATAGATGAGTCTCTACAGTAGTGATAAATATTGGTTTTTGTACTGCCCTGGTAGTCGAAAGTGATGACGTGGCATCCAGCTACCTTTTAGGCGTGTTGACAAGGCGCCAGGTTGGCAGAAGGGAAGGAATTCGGGGGGCTCGTGAAGTCGCCAGTTATTAAGTTGGCGTGTTCCGATCTCCAGCATACCAGAACCGGCGATCACCAGGTTAGAGATGAAGTCGCCAGATGTAAACTCAGGCGACCTAGTGATTGGAGATCGCCAGAGCAAGCACATCGCCAGAGATGAAGGTGGTGCAGATTATGAAGGCGGCCGGCGAGACCACAGGGAAGGTGTACGAAGGCACCCTAACTCGCCAGTTCCAGTAGAGATCGCACTCCTAAGTTAGCTATGTACTGGGCAGTACCATGCATAGGTAACTTAGCAAAACGAGAATAGAAGCAGCGCCCAAGTCAAGGAGGCTCCAGATGAAGGCACGTGTACGACTAGATGCGGGCCACGTGTCCAAGTCTGTAACTGCCAGGAAAGAGAAAGTAACCAGGTATATAAGAGTTCTTAACGAACTTTCTGAGGTACGCACGTTCAGATTATACTCTTTACGCTTGCGAGTTCTAGAGCACACTGTGAGAGAGAATTTGCACGGTTCTTGTTCTCTTAGTATTTGGTGGTTCGGCTACTGACTTGGGCGTTGGAGTGCGATCGGCCGCAGCGGCGCCGCTCTGTTCTTTTGCAGGTTCTTGAGGTGAATCTTGGAGAGGGACGGACGTTTGAAGCGGTGCGCAAGTCGATCCTGTGACGAGGCAAGCTCCTACGTTCTGGTCAACAGGCAGGATCATCAGGCGCCCACCGTGGGGCCGTGTAAAACTTGCTTCCATCCACAGCGTGAGTTCTTGAAGGTTTTCGAAGTTTTCTGCGTGGTTGTGTGCTGGTGCAACCATCGTTCACTTTTTGCTTGAAATTTGTTCGGTAAATTCGCGTTTTATACCGTTCGTTTGGGTTTTCGATCGGTGAAGAAAGGTTTTCCTGCTGTTTACGCGTAGTTTGTTCGGTGGATTTGAGTTCTTCCGCTCGTTGGGTTATCCGTGGGAAGAGCAGTGGTTTCCGGTGGAGTTGCAGGTTTCTTTGAAGGTTGCGGTGTTCTTGAGTTTCCTTGCGGAGTTTCGCACAATTTCTTCCGATTGATCGCTGAATCGATCGTAGCTGAAGCAAGTGTTGTTCGCTGCATTCTGTGATTCGTTAAGTTCATGAGAAAAATGAGAAGCAATCGTTCGAGCCCCGTGGCGCCTGTCGCTGCTGAAGGCGACGCCGCCATGACCATGGCGCAGATGGTAGACATTATGCGCTCGTTGCAGGCGACTGTGGAAGCCTCGCGCATAGAGCAGGCGCGAATGCATGAGGACCTGGCCGCCTCCCGGGCCAGGAATGATGAGCTTACCATGGTGACTGAGGAGCTGCGTCAAGCTCTTCAGGAGCAGCAAGGGCGTCCTATTGCTGAAGAGGTCGCGCCGTCGTCGCCACCTCGTGTTTTTCCTATGCCTTTCGCTCAGGCGATTACTGACACGCCCATTCCTACGAGCGTGGTCCCTGTCAAGGCTGTCTTTACCGGCGTGGAGGATCCAGAGGCCCATCTGACCACGTTCCATACGCAGATGATGCTGTCGGGAGGGTTAGACGCCGTGTATTGCAAGATGTTCGTAAGCACGCTCCAGGGAACGGCGTTGGAGTGGTTTGTGAGCCTACCTAACGGTCACATAACCAGTTTTCAGCAGTTCTCGAAGGTTTTCGTCGAGCAATACATCGTGAACAAGGCACCGCCCAGGGTGTCTTATGATTTGTTTGATATAAGGCAGTACCAGGGAGAGTCCCTCAGAGACTACCTGAATCGCTTTGGAGCGCAGATGGTCAGATCGCCGGCCAAAGATGAAGAAATGTTGGTCTATGCATTCAAGAAGGGCGTGCTGCCAGGACCATTCTGCGAGGCCTTGATCAGGGCTCACCCTGCAACGTTTGCTGAGGTCAGGCGACTTGCGGTGGCTCACATCGCCGACGAGAGTGAGGTCGCTGAGAAGAGAGGGAGCGTGGCTCCCGCTAGGCCACGTGCCCAGACCAGGATCCAGCCGCAAAGGGTGCTGGAAACAGTGGCGGCGGCCAGGAAGGACCAGAGGACTCGCCATCCTTATGATAGGAGGAACAAGGGGAGGGGCCAGGGACGCCAGCAACCAGCACGCCGGGAATACAATAGCCCGCCTAAGCACATGTTTGTTATGGGATTGGCGGACCTGATCGCCATTCCCAATATATCTGCCAGGTTGAAAGCGCCTGAGAAGGTGGGCGACAAGGTGCTGGGACCAAAGCCAGACGCCTGGTGTGAGTTTCACCAGGGCTTTGGCCACACTTTGGACTCGTGTTTGTCCTTAGGGTATCAGCTCGATGATCTGGTTAAGAGCGGGTTCCTAAATGACTATTTGCTGGACAGAAGAACGGGGGGAGCGTCGAGTTCCCAGCCAGCAGGTGGAGAAGCCCAGCAACACGAGATGCCCATCCACGGGGAAATCCACACCATCGCAGGAGGCTTCTCAGGTGGTGGATGCACCGCATCGCAGAGGAAGAAGTACGCACGGTCGGTGATGACAGTGGATATGTTTGAAGATCACTCGCCGGAGGTGGACATTACGTTCACCAAGCAGGATCTTCGGGACGTTGTGCCCCATGACAACGATCCCATAGTCATTTCGTTGATTACGGCGGGAAGGAAGGTCCACAGAGTTCTGGTGGACCAGGGAAGCTCGGCAGACGTGATGTTCTGGCCGACTTTCACGCAGCTGGAATTGCCCCTTGACCAGCTAAGGCCCCATGGAGGGTGCCTATATGGGTTCACTGGTGACCAGGTGGAGGTCAGGGGGTACATTGAGTTGAGAACCACGTTTACAGACGAGGCTGGTTCGAGGACGGAGAAAATCAAGTACCTCATTGTAAACGCCCCTTCAGCATACAACATCCTGTTGGGAAGGCCCACGCTTAACAGGATAGGCGCTATACCGTCGACTCGGCACATGAAGGTGAAGTTGTTGTCTATGGAGGGGGTGGTGATCACGATCAAGTCTGATCAGAAAGAAGCAAAAAAGTGCTATGAGAATAGCCTGAAAAACAAGAGATCAGTGAGTTATGTAACAACCACCCCACCTCCCGGCGTGAAGCCCAGATCGACGGTAACGGAAGAGACCGCCGGGAGGGATGTGGAGATGGTGGACGCTGAGCTGGGAGAGGGGAACGCTGGTCTGGAGGAGGAAGAGGCACGGAATTGCCCTGAGGAAGCGAGAGAACAGGGAATCGCCAGGGCGGTGATCGCCAGGGAATCCAGGCCAAAACCTGTCGAGCAGTGGCTCGAGAAAGAGATCGGGGGAAAAATCTTCAATCTGGGAAGATCTCTGGAGGTCGAGCTCCAGGACCAGATCGCCAAGGTGATTGAGCGGCATCTGGACGCGTTTGCATGGTCCGCTTCGGACATGCCCGGAATTGATCCCGACTTCCTGTGCCATCATCTGGCGATGGACAGCTTGGTGAGACCAGTGCGACAAAGAAGAAGAAAGTTCAACGAAGAAAGGAGGCAGGCGATTAGAGATGAGACACAGAAACTCCTTGCTGCAGGTCACATCAGAGAAGTCCAGTACCCTGAGTGGCTGGCGAATGTCGTGTTGGTGAAGAAGAGTAACGGGAAATGGCGCATGTGCATCGATTTCACCGACCTGAACAAAGCTTGTCCAAAGGATTCGTATCCTTTACCAAGCATAGACGCCCTGGTAGATAGTGTCGCAGGGTGTAAGTTGCTGAGTTTCCTGGATGCCTTCTCGGGGTATAACCAGATTAAGATGCATCCCATGGATGAAGAGAAGACAGCCTTCATGACGGAGAGATCGTGCTACTGCTACAAGGTGATGCTGATGGAGGAGGGCCCAAGCTCACAACACGATGAAAGCCAAGCCTCCAAGACTAGACGGTCTAGCCTATGATGAGGAGCGTCTAGACTCAAAAAGGAGCGTCTAGCCCATGAAGAGGAGCGTCTAGGCCATGATGAGGAGCGGCTACATAAGGAGCGTCTAGGCCATGATGAGGATTCCTTCTAGATCGTCTAGCTTCACATACACATGGGTCAAAGCTACGGTTTTGGGAAGAGAAGACCTTTGTAATTGTTAGATAAAGGCCCATTAGGGGTGCTTAGTAATTAGAGTAGTGTAGAAAGCATATTTGTGTCAACATTCTAGAAAGACCATGGAGGGGGTGAGCATAAAAACTAGACACACCCCTCCCCATGTGCTCATTTGTGCACCCATGTGCCATGTGCACCCATATGCTTCACATTTACATTTCATTTGGCTAGCATTAGGGTTGCATTATGGTCCTCCTTAGCCTATAAAAGGAGGAGCCTACACCTTGTATTTTCAAGTTTATTGTGAGTAAGGTTATGCTGCCAATTTTGTGCACAAGCTTTACTTCTCCTAGAAATCTAGGCTCTAAACTTCAATCCTTTCACCTTTTCCCTTGAGCTGGCCGAACCACTCAAACACCATACTCATCATGCACCTACAAGGCCAACACAACTCCTAGGAGGGTCTTGATCATCTCACCCATTGCTTCCGCACCTTATTTTTCTACTTTGATTCAAGAAGAACACATGAAAATGCCATCATTTGGTATCATGAGCTTTGGTTCTTCAAGATGAGTAGCTCCTTGTCTTTTAAATTTTAGTTCTTCTTTATTTCATATTGTCATTTACTTTCCTTACTTGTCTTGCTGTTTTTTACTTTTTAAATTGTTCTCGGTGTGCTTATGGAAGATCCAACCAAAGCACAATTGTTCAATTGATCTTGAACAAATTCTGTGCAGCTTGTGATAGGATTCCTTACACCATTGAGTGGCTGTTTTTCTTTTAGGAATTTGAGTCCTTATTGCTTTCTTAATTTTGCTTCATTTTATGCTTTGAGTCTTTATTTTCTGAATCTATAAATGTTGTGTCAAGTCATGTGAATCCATATTTGTCAACAATTCTTAGTAGTCCTATTATTGGCTTGATTGTTTCTTGCTTTTGGGTCTCTTTAAATTGTTTGAATCTGCTGTTCTTTGATCCTTTGGTGCCTTTTTATTTTTTTAGTTTGAGTTCATAATTGTGTCTTAGTTCTTACACAATTTCCGTTCTTACAATTCCATTGTGTTAAAGTTTGGTTATCTTGCTGTTTTTTCCAGTTTTCCAGGATTCCCCTGTTTACACCTTCTCTGTTTTGGCTGTTTTAACCCAGAAAAATATTTCCACCCATAGGAAAATTCTGATTTTCTGGAAAATGCAAGTTTAAAGTGTTATAGAAAAGACAAAAAAAGAATGAGGTCAAAAGAAGCAACAGAAAAAAAATGATAAATCTTACAAAATCAGAGTGCAAATCTTGAGCGCTCCAGCTGGCCTAACCGAACACCAATTTTGAAAAATTTATTAAAAAAAAATGGTGCATCCGTTTTGAGTGAATCCAAAACCAGATTTTAGATAAGATCCTGAATATCTTGCATAACAAATTTCAGAGCCAAATTCCAAAAATACAGATCAGCATAAATCGGGGAACAAACACGTTTTCTGGCCCACAACATTTTCCAGTGGTGCTGTTTTTTTTATTTGGTCATCTAATCTAGTGCTTTTCTTTAGGAATTCTTTTGTGTGCCAACCTTTTATTGAGTACCTTTAATTGTTTGCTTTAATTTCTTGAATCTCTTTCTAAGTTGTCATATTATAAATCATTTTGGTGGTACTGTTTTCTTTCAATTAAATTTGTTTCTTGCTTTTGTTCCTTGACCTCTCTTTTTTGGGTGCTGGAATTTAATTTCTCCCTTGGTGCTTATGTGCATGGAATTTGACTTGGTTTAAGGTTTAGCCCTTGTGAATAGGTGCTGGAAATTGGAGAATTAAAGCCAACATTCTAAGGAGGAGACAAGGCCAAAGCCGAAACAAGCATTCTTGAGAAAAACACTACAAACACTTGGAAGATCAACAAGCAAAGACAACAAGGAAGTGCACTGACCAAAAAGAGGATCAACAAAGGGAGTTCTCTTACTTCCTTTGCAACTTGGTTTATTGTTAATTACCTTGTTAATTACGTTTAGACGGTGAGTGTGTCTTCAAGGGCTCAAAGTGTCCAAGAAGCCTCACCTAGGGCCGAATAGTATAGCATTCTTGATTAGTAATTGTTACTTGTTGTAATTGCTTTTCTTTTGCTTTCATAGCTACGTTTTGCATGTTTAATTTTGTTTAATTTTTGTGCTTAACCGACTAGCTTTGTTGCATAGTTAGCTTACATTGTTTTCTTGCATTTATTTCTCAACTTATTGGTGTTCTAAGTGTTTCACTAAGAGAAAGTCTTGTGTGAAGATCTTGGAGGATAGTTTTTGGCAAGGAAAAGGCTTGGTACTTAAGTAGTCCTCTATGACTCACCTCCCTTACCTGGAAGACTACCTTCTTTGACTTCCCTAAATTTTTCTCAAGGTAAAATACTTCTACACACAAAGCTTTAGTCATGTCTTCTCACTCCTCTAAATCTCTTAAAAGTGAGGTGAAATCCTTAAAATCTCTTTTGAAACAACTTACTAAGGATATTCAATCAATTTCATCTAAACAATTGGAGAATGAGATCAAAACTAATGAATTGACTAAAGCAAAGAATGAGAAGTCTCAATTTTCAAAAAAATTACATTCTCATGCATCTAGCTCTAAACATCATGATTATCTTGGGGAAGAAAGTCTTAGGAAAAATGAATATCATCAACAATTCCCTAGGAGAGCTAGGAAAGAGAGACAAGAAAACCTAACCAAGCATATCTATCACACTCAAGCTAGAGAAATTCCATGTTTAGAATACCTTGGCAATGATCAATTAGCATCTCAATGTTTCAATGAAAGATCTATGATCTTAAGGGACAAAGATGAGAATAGTAGCCAAGAAAAAGAAGCTAGTGAGAGTGAAGAAAATGTAAAAATAGAAAAGCAAGAGAAAACCCTTGGGAAACAAAAGGCGTGGGAGAAGAGTGTTCCTTCCCACAAGGTCATTCAACAAGAAGGAAAAGTTGAAAATACATTTGAAAATATACCTCTTGTTGAACAACCTAGCCTTACCTTTTGTAAAGGAACACTTGCAAGCCTAGAAAAAAAAGAAGAAACCTTAAAAAAGGCTTGCATAGATAAGAATATAGTAGATTATTTTACATACATGCCAAGATATCACCAAGTGAAGGTCAAGTCATCTATAGGCATCTACAAAGACAATTTTTTATGTGAAGTAGTGCCTAAAGAAACTTGTCATGTCTTATTGAGACAACCTTTGCGAAAAATTGAAATTTCCATGAACAAAGGTTGTATCAACGAGACTACCTTCACACATAAAAGAGAAATTCTTCATGAAGGAGAACTCATGGGTCAAATTAGAGTTGATAAAACTCTAGAGCTTTTAAAAGGAAAATTATTGTCACCCATGAGAAAAGATGTTCAAAGACATTACCCTAGATACATTCCGTGTTTTAAAAATACATCTAAGGCGATGTCTCATGAACTCTATACTCCTTCACCTTTTGCAAATGATCCTTGGGAAGACATAAGCCTAAATTTCATATTAGATCTTCCTAGGACAACAAAAGGTTTTGATTCCATTGTCATAGACATGGATAAACTCTTCCTTAAAGAAGTGACAAGTCTTCATGATTTCTCTTCAAACTTAGTGTTGGATAGAGCTCCAAAATTTGAAAACCATCATTTGAGGTTTCTCTTGGAAAAACTTGCAACTAAGTTGTCCTTTTCAAATTCTTATCATCCTCAAAAGAATGGTCAAAATAAAATTGAAAACATAGCTCTTGTTACTATGCCTAGAGAAATCATGAAAGCCAACCACAATTCTTGGGATGAGTATCCTTTTTCTATTGAGCATGCATACAATAGAGTAGTCCACAAGACTACTAATATTTCTACATTTGAAGTTGTATGTGAACATAGTCCTCTTTCTCTTTTTGCGTTGTTACCACTTCCTAAAGGAATTATGCCTAAGGAACAAGTAACCACTATTGAAAATTTTACAAAGCATGAGAGGATTAGAGAACACATGCAACCATCAAAAGAGAAATATTGTAAAAAGTTGCAAAAAACAAGAGAAAAACAAAGATGGCAACTTCACACAATTAATTGTTCTCCAAATACTCACTCTAACTCCTTTGCTTTGTTTCAAGATTCTCATAGGTTGATATTTGATCCGGGAGGACACACCTTGACGAAGCAAGAGGTTGCTATCCGAGATCAAGTTAGCAAATCTGAGGATAGATCTTTTCCCGAAGGAGGAGATGATGGACACCATCCAGCCACAACAATCCCCCTCAAAAGCAAAAGCTTTGGATTTGAGGACAAATCCTTTTCAAGAGGGAGGGGATGATGGAGGAGGGCCCAAGCTCACCACACGATGAAAGCCAAGCCTCCAAGACTAGACGGTCTAGCCTATGATGAGGAGCGTCTAGACTAAAAAAGGAGCGTCTAGCCCATGAAGAGGAGCGTCTAGGCCATGATGAGGAGCGGCTACATAAGGAGCGTCTAGGCCATGATGAGGATTCCTTCTAGATCGTCTAGCTTCACATACACATGGGTCAAAGCTACGGTTTTGGGAAGAGAAGACCTTTGTAATTGTTAGATAAAGGCCCATTAGGGGTGCTTAGTAATTAGAGTAGTGTAGAAAGCATATTTGTGTCAACATTCTAGAAAGACCATGGAGGGGGTGAGCATAAAAACTAGACACACCCCTCCCCATGTGCTCATTTGTGCACCCATGTGCCATGTGCACCCATGTGCTTCACATTTACATTTCATTTGGCTAGCATTAGGGTTGCATTATGGTCCTCCTTAGCCTATAAAAGGAGGAGCCTACACCTTGTATTTTCAAGTTTATTGTGAGTAAGGTTATGCTGCCAATTTTGTGCACAAGCTTTACTTCTCCTAGAAATCTAGGCTCTAAACTTCAATCCTTTCACCTTTTCCCTTGAGCTGGCCGAACCACTCAAACACCATACTCATCATGCACCTACAAGGCCAACACAACTCCTAGGAGGGTCTTGATCATCTCACCCATTGCTTCCGCACCTTATTTTTCTACTTTGATTCAAGAAGAACACATGAAAATGCCATCAGATGCCGTTTGGACTGAAGAACGCGGGGGCCACGTACCAGAGGTTGATGGATCGAGTACTTGCACCGATGCTGGGAAGGAACGTGCAAGCGTACGTCGATGACATGGTCGTGACCTCACCGGAAAAAAGCAAGCACGTTGCGGACTTGGAAGAATTGTTCACGACGATCGCCAAGTTCAGGTTAAAGCTTAATCCAGAGAAATGCATTTTCGGCGTGGAGGCTGGAAAGTTTTTGGGTTTTCTTTTAACTGAAAGAGGCATAGAGGCCAACCTTGATAAGTGTGCCGCCATCCTGGCGATGAGGAGCCCAGCTACGGTAAAGGAGGTTCAACAGCTAACAGGACGGATGGCAGCCCTGTCTCGCTTCGTGTCGGCTAGCGGAGAGAAGGGACATCCCTATTTTCAATGCTTGAGACGCAATAACAAGTTTGCCTGGACGAAGGAGTGCGAGGAAGCCTTCGTCAAACTGAAGGAATATCTGGCGAGCCCGCCGGTCCTGTGCAAACCGCTGGTGGGAACCCCTCTCAGGTTGTATTTTGCTGTAACTGAGAGGGCGGTGAGCGCGGTGCTCGCTCAGGATCAAGATCAGGCTCAGAAGCCTATTTATTTTGTTAGCAAGGTGTTGCAGGGCCCCAAAACGAGATATCAGGCCCTGGAGAAAGCTGCGCTGGCTGTGGTGTTTTCGGCGAGGAGGTTGTGCCACTATTTCCATAGCTTCACCATACTGGTGATGACTGACCTGCCCATCCAAAAAGTTTTGAAGAAACCCGATGTTGCGGGAAGGATGGTGAAATGGGCAGTGGAGCTGTCAGAGTTTGACATCAAGTATGAGCCCCGAGGCCCGATCAACGGGCAAATCTCTGCAGATTTCGTGGTCGAGCTCTCGTCTGAGGCGACACGAGTTGAGGGGGACGACTTCCGTTGGGTACTCTCGGTTGATGGATCGTCGAACCAGCAGGGTAGTGGTGCTGGGGTCATTTTAGAAGGGCCCAATGGCGTGCTGATCGAGCAATCTTTGAGATTTGCCTTCAAAGCCAGTAACAATCAAGCAGAGTATGAGGCGCTGATCGCCGGAATTTTGCTGGCCAAGGAGATGGGAGCTAGGGTGCTGATGGCTAAGAGTGACTCGCTGCTAGTCACAGGGCAAGTAACAGGTGAGTTCCAGGCTAAAGATCCGCAAATGGCGGCCTATCTGGAATATGTGCAGGAGTTGAAGAGTTCTTTTGCCTCCTTCAAAGTAGTGCATGTGCCCAGAGAGCAGAATGCCCGAGCTGACTTGCTAGCTAAGCTCGCCAGTTCAGGCAAGGGGGGTAGGCAGAGGACGGTGATTCAAGAAACTCTGAAGACGCCGAGAGCGTTTGTGGCAGATCACCTGGTCCTTCAGATAGTCAAATCAATGGAGAAAGCAGCGAGAAGCCATAAGTCCCTGACACAAGAAACTCTGAGATCGCCGAGAATCAGAGCATGTCGGGGAGAGAAGGTGAATGTGATGCAGGTCTGCGCTACCCATGAGCCAGACACTTGGATAACCCAGTACAAGCGGTGCCTGGCAGATGGCCTTCTCCCACTGGATCCGACTGAGGCTAGGAAGGTAAAGAAGAATTCTAGCAAGTACACCCTGATTGATGGCGATCTGTACAGGTTTGGGTTCACTCACCCGCTCCTGGAATGTATACATGGCGAGAGGTGCACGAGAATCATGGCGGAGCTCCACGAAGGTATATGCGGGAGCCACGTCGGTGGTCGAGCTCTAGCCGCAAGGACTCTCCGTGCAGGCTACTACTGGCCAACGATGACAGAAGACTGCAAGAAGTATGCGCAGTGTTGCAAACAGTGCCAACAGCACGCCGATTGGCACAAGGCGCCTCCCGAGGAGTTGAAGTCGATTTACAGCCCTTGGCCGTTTCATACGAGGGGAATCGACATCCTGGGACCTTTCCCGCTGGCGATCAGGCAGATGAAGTACTTGGTGGTGGCAATTGAATATTTCACCAAGTGGATCGAAGCAGAACCAGTGGCCCAGATCACCGCACACAAGATCGAAGGTTTCGTGTGGAAGAACATTGTGTGCCCAAGCGCTTGGTGTCGGACAATGGGACTCAGTTTGCAAGTCACCTGTTGAAGAAGCTTTACGAAGGGGTGGGAATTCAACAAGTGTTTGCATCCGTCGAGCACCCTCAGACGAATGGCCAGATGGAGTCAGCCAATCGGGTGTTGCTGAGAGGATTGAAGAGGAGGCTCGAGAAAGCCAAGGGAAGTTGGGCTGAGGAGGTACCCCGTATAGTTTGGGCATACCACACCACCGAGCAGTCAGGAACCCATGAGACCCCGTTCAGTTTGGTCTATGGGTGTGATGCGATGATTCCAGTAGAGATCCAGGAGAGCTCGCCGAGGTTCCAGAACTTTGTAGAGGAAGACTCGAATGAAGAGAGAAGGCTGAACCTGGACCTACTGGATGAGGTCAGGGAAGAGGCGAGACTGAAAGCTGAGGCGGTGAAGAGAAGGATTGAACGAAGGTACAACTCGAAGGTGATGCCAAGGCAATTTAGAGAAGGCGACCTGGTGATGAGAAAAGCCCACCAGTACGAGATGGAGAATAAGCTGTCGCCTAAGTGGACGGGACCGTTCAGAATAACCGAGGCGCTCGGGAACGGCGCCTACCGCCTAGAGACGCTGGAAGGAGGGGCGATTCCTCGCACTTGGAACGCCACGCACCTGAAGTTGTACTATAGTTAAGAGCTTTGTAAGTAAAGACAAACACAAAAGTTACACTACAATGTCTCTGATAAAACAGTTTGAAGGGGGCACTCTTTTTTCCCTAAGGAGGGTTTTTAATGAGGCCACCCAATAAAAGAAGAGTTTACGAAGTATAAGGCGTTTTCAGATTGCATGCTTGCTGTTTTCCAAAAAGGTTTTGAAGAAAGACCTTGTCACTTGTACGTGACTCGAGGCGAGTTAAAGATATATTGCATGCTTTCTAAAAAGTTTTAAGTCCTCATCGTTTTTCGGCGATTGGAGGCATCAGTTAAAGTTTTTAAGTCCTCATCGTCTTTCGGCGATCGGAGGCACCAGTTAAAAGACCTCAACGCCCTCGCGCGTCCTGAGGCAAGTTAAAGACCTCCTCGCCGTCGAGCGAGTGCAGGCGAGAAAGAGTAAAAGTCCTCAGTGTTTCTGGGGGCGAGAAGATGTAACCCCTGGGGCAATGTAGAGGCAAGTAAAAGACCTCCTCGCCGTCGAGCGAGTGCAGGCGAGAAAGAGTAAAAGTCCTCAGTGTTTCTGGGGGCGAGAAGATGTAACCCCTGGGGCAATGTAGAGGCACCAGTAAAAGTCCTCAGTGTTTCTGGGGGCGAGAAGATGTAACCCCTGGGGCAATGTATAGGCACCAGTAAAAGTCCTCGGTGTTCCTGAGGGCGAGAAGATGTAACCCCTGGGGCAATGTAGAGGCACCAGTAAAAGTCCTCAGTGTTTCTAGGGGGGGAGGAGATGTAACCCCTGGGGCAATGTAGAGGCACGATTTAAAGACCTTCTCGCCTATGAGCGAGTTCAGGCGAGTTAAAGACCTTCTCGCCTATGAGCGAGTTCAGGCGAGTTAAAGACCTTCTCGCCTATGAGCGAGTTCAGGCAAGATAAAATCCTTCTCGTCTCGAACGAGTTCAGGTATGGTGTATAGGGTGGAAGAAGTTCTGAGGGTGGCTAAGGCAGGTTCGAAGAGAACGCCTAGCCACCCGGTCTCTTGCTCTGAAGCACAAGGAGGTGGAGAAGGATCCGAAAGGCGCCTCTACCCCCAGATGAAAGAGCAATGGCCAAGGTGTGAAGGCAGGAAGAAGCTGGTGTTGCCAAGAGTCTCTGGCGACCAGGAAACGATCAAGCAATGGAGAGAAGTCAAAAACCCGCTTTGATGAAGCAGATCGGGTGTAGCGGTGTTATAAAGCCAGGGGTTGAGTTAAAGTCCATTGCTTAAGGTATCAATTTACGCTAAGGTTTATTGCCTTAAGTTACGAGTTGATAAATGTGATTATTATTCGAAGTTGAGATGGTTCGAAACAGCCAAGTACAAGATCGTGCCTACGAGATTACTAAGTTATTTCGTTGAAAGTAAATCATGCAAGGAAAGTTAAAGGTAAACAAAGGCGTTACAAGAAGAAATGCGAAAGTAACTTCATTAAGCAAAGTATCAGTTCAAAAAAAAAAATACACGCCAACTTGATAAATACATGTCCAAGAAAATGTGAGTTTATTACAGAAGTATATGCAAGGGAAAGGCACGAAGGTAGCAGATGGAGAGAATCGATTAATCTTCAGCAGGAACCACCTTTCCATCCACTACCTCGTTATCAAGAGACACCATGCTGAGGTCCAGGTCGGGGAACAAGCAGGCAAATTGTTCCCGCGCAGCTTCGAATCCAGCAGCTAGAATTTGAGCAGAATTCAGCTTGAGTTCTTCAATCTGTTTCTGAAGTTCCTCAATCCGCTTCTTGAGATCTTCAGTTTGCTCTTTCAGCTCCTTATTCTGCTGCTCCAGCTCTTCAACTTGTTTCTTGAGTTGTTCATTGGTTTCTTGAGCCTGGAGAAGGTCTTCAGCAACCTTCTTGGATTCTGCTTGCGCTTGTCCCAATTCGGCGGCCAGCTCCCCATTTTTCTTGTTGGCTTCAGCAAGCTCAGCCATGGCGTCATCCCTCGCCTTTTCCACCTTTCCAAGGAGGGTCTCTCGGTCGGCTGACCTTTGCTCCAATTTCTTCACCTTGGCGGCGTCAGTTTTTATGAGAGCCTCCAGGTCAGCCACCTTGACACGACAAGGCACAATCTTGCTCTCCAGTTAAATCTTTTCTTGAGCCAGTTGCTGCACCTTATGGCGGAGATCAGTGGCCTCCTTGCGCGCCAATCTGAGCTCAGTGCTCATTGCGTCTTCTACTCGGGAGTGTTCAATCTCCGCGAGCGTCAAGTTGAAGGACAACTTCTCCACCTCAACCTTCATGGTGTTGTTCTCTGTTTTGAGGTTGAAGAGGTCGTCCTGGAGCTTCCTGGTGGAGCTCTGCACCGCCCTAGTTATGATGGCGGGAATGTCTTCCGCTATCGTCTTCAGCTTAGCGGACAAAGGCTCCCACATCCTCGTGACCTCGAGAGGGAGGTTTGCTGCTTGGAGAGGCGCTGGTGGGGCCTGTTGTTGGTTTCCGTCGCCACCCTCTTTAGTTGGTTCTTCAGTGGGTGCTTCTGCGCGTGGTGGCGACGTCGGGGACTCGGTGATCAGAATCGGAGAGGTATGGGCAACCTCATCCCCGGTTGGAGCGGCATCTGCAGCTGAGGCATTAGAGGGAGGACCCCCTCCAGCTGATGCATGTGGCGTGGAGGCGCTTGGGGGGTCCTCCAAGAAGTTGTCTTCGGCGGCCTCGACCGCAGGTGGCGCAGTTGCCAATGGGATGGCTTGGACTGGGGAGGCGGGAGCTGGTGGAGATGGCATTGTTGGAGGCGGAGCAGGTGTTGAGGTTGGAAGAGGGGGCGGGGCAGGTGGCGAAGAAGGTGCCACCTGCTTGAGGAGGCAGTGGGCAAGCTGTCTGAAGCTGCCTGCTCCCTTGCTACCCTTACCACGCAGAGGGATGCTGCAGAGGCTTCGAGGCGAAGTCTGGAGGCGGAGAAAGAGGACTTGATGAACGTGGGCGTCGATTCCCTCATTGATGGATTCGAGCTGGCGCTCGAGCAAGTCCGCTGCGTCCTTCCAGAACTGGACCTTGCGCAATTCAGCATTCATCACTCGGTAGTAGATGGGAAACTTAGGCCTCCTACTCCCTGAATCTCTTCCTTTTGTAATTTTGACTTCTTCTGTACAAAGTTTCATTCTGTAACCTTATGTTTCTGCACCATTCAACTCTTTGTAACTGACAATTGTATGAACATCTCTGGTGATATACCTTGGTTTCAATTGCTCGATTTTCCTTTGTACTTTCTTTGGACTCCACTTACCTTTATGTGCGCGACTAACTGTTAGCTAGTTTAGGTTCAGCGCGATCTTGGGCTTTACCTTTCCTTTCGCACACGACTAAGTGTCAACAGCTTAGGCTTAGCGCGATCTATTTCTCTTACTCTTTGCGCGCGACTAAGTGTTAACCAACTCAGGCTTAGCGCGATCGGCTTCTCTTACTCTTTGCGCGCGACTAAGTGTTAACCAACTCAGGCTTAGCGCGATCTGCTTCTCTTACTCTTTGCGCGCGACTAAGTGTTAACCAACTCAGGCTTAGCGCGATCGGCTTCTCTTACTCTTTGCGCGCGACTAAGTGTTAACCAACTCAGGCTTAGCGCGATCTGCTTGATCTCGAATGGCTGTTCCCTCAGCTTGGTGTTTGACAGTTCTCGTGCGCTGCTTTGTACTACTAGCCAATTACTGACGACTCATCGGTGATCGCTCTTTAGTCCTTACTTAGCTTTCTCTGTCGCTCTAGCGCTAAGTGCATAAAGGACCTTGACATCGATTGCTCAAAGTGAGGCCTCATCTTGGGGAAGAGGAAGTGTTTCTCGCTAACCCCTTTCCCTTTCCCCGAGGTCATCACCCTTTGGCGGGTTGAGTCGCTCACTCCCTGTCTCACTCCTGGGGTGAGAAAGGTTTTCTGACTGAGAGTTTTACTGGGCCAATATTGGTGCATGCCAAGTGGGTAAGGACGTTTTGTCAAAACCTTTCCTTTCCTTCTCTTGGTCTTACTAGCATCCCTGGCCTTTCAAACCTTTCTGCTTGCGCTCACACCTGGGGTGAGGAAGACTCAGATCGGTGCCAGCACTTGCGCCTAGGGCAAGTAGGGCCTAACCAATCACCTGCACTTGCACCTGGGGCAAGGAGGATTTTAACCTTAATACTTGAGAACACTTTATATGCTGGAAATTTTTCTCTAATTGGGTGGCCTCGTTAAAAACCCTCTTTAGGGAAAAGAGTGCCACCCTTGTCTGTTCAACTGTTTCCACCACAAACAAAGCATGTGCCTTTTAGCGTGAGAACGCCATTACCGTACAATTTTAACTGAAATAAAATTTTAAATGGGTGGCGTTCCACGTTCTGGGGATTGCTCCTCCCTCCAAAGTCTCTAGGCGATAGGCTCCGTTCTCTAATGTCTCCACCACTCTGTACGGGCCTGTCCACTTCGGGGATAACTTATTCTGCATGTCATTCTGATGCGCCTTTCTCATCACCAGATCACCTTCCCAGAAGCGCCTGGGCCTCACTTTAGAGTTGTGCCTCCGCTCTACTCTTCTCTTCACGGCTTCAGCACTGACTCTGGCCTCCTCTCGCACTTCGTCTAGCAAATCTAGATTCACCTTACGCTCTTCATTGGACTTTTCAGCAATGAAGTTCAAAAATCTGGGGGAGCTCTCCTGTATCTCTACAGGAATCATGGCGTCTGTCCCATAGACAAGGCTGAAGGGTGTCTCATGGGTGCTGGACTGTGGGGTGGTGTGGTAAGACCACACAATTCTGGGGACCTCCTCTGCCCAGCCTCCTTTGGCCTTGTCTAGCCTCCGCTTCAGCCCCCTGAGCAGCACTCGATTTGCTGACTCCACCTGCCCATTTGTTTGTGGGTGCTCCACTGATGCGAAAACCTGTTGTATCTTTAGCTCTTCACACATCTTTCTCAACTGATGACTGGTGAACTGGGTGCCATTGTCAGAAACCAGCCTCTTGGGTATTCCGAAGCGGCAGACAATGTTCTTCCAGACGAAGTGTTCGACTTTCTGTGCAGTGATGTGTGCAACTGGCTCTGCCTCCACCCACTTAGTGAAATATTCGATGGCCACAATGAGGAACTTCATCTGCCTTGTCGCCAGGGGAAAAGGTCCTAGGATGTCAATCCCCCATGTATGGAATGGCCACGGGCTATGGATGGACCTCAACTCCTCAGGGGGCGCCTTGTGCCAATCTGCATGCAGCTGACATTGTTTGCATCGCTGAGCAAACCTTATGCAATCCTCCTTCAGCTTCGGCCAGTAGTACCCCGCGCGGAGTACTCTACTTGCCAAAGCGCGACCACCCACATGGCTTCCGCACACCCCCTCGTGCAGCTCAGACATGAGTCTGGTGCACTGCTCACCGTGTACACAGATCTGCACAGGGTGAGAAAATCCAAATCTAAATAGGCTTCCATCTATGAGAGTAAACTTACTTGAACCCCTCTTTATTCTTTTGGCCTCTGCCAGATCGAGCGGGAGCACACCATCTTCTAAGTATAGCCGGTATGGCGTCATCCAGGTATGGGGTTCCTTCTCCGCGTGGACCTCCATCAACTCACCGATCTTTGAGGGTCGCGATCTCACCCTCGGCGCTCTCAGCGTCTCTTGAGTCAACGACCGATGACCGATCGTTAGACGCTCCATTGACTTGTATACATGAAGCACCTGGTTGTCTGATACGAACGCGCGCGGCACCTTCAGGGTCTCCTGAATGACAGTCCTCTGCTTCCCCCCTTTGCCCGAGCTGGCCAGCTTGGCAAGCAGGTCTGCTCGGGCGTTCTGCTCTCTTGGTACATGCACTAACTCAAACTCGGCGAAAGACGTCTTCAGGAGCTGCACATACTCCAGGTAGGCTGCCATCTGGGGGTCCTTTGCTTGGAACTCCCCGGTAACCTGCCCGGTGACCAGTAACGAATCGCTCTTGGCCAGCAGATTTCTTGCTCCCATTTCCCTTGCTAGCAACATTCCCGCGATCAGGGCCTCGTACTCCGCCTGATTGTTGCTAGCTTTGAAGGCGAAACGGAGGGACTGCTCAATCAGTACCCCGTTTGGCCCTTCCAGGATGACCCCAGCACCGCTTCCTTGCTGATTAGAGGAGCCATCCACCGATAACACCCATCGAAAATCTAGCCCTTCTGCAGGTGTCGCGATGGATGATAGCTCGACTACGAAGTCCGCGAACACCTGCCCCTTGATCGGTCCTCGGGGCTCGTACTGAATATCGAATTCCGATAATTCCACTGCCCACTTGACCATCCTTCCTGCCACATCAGGTTTCTTCAATACATTCTGGATAGGCAGATCAGTCATAACCACCACTGTGAAGCTGTGGAAATAATGCCTGAGTCTTCTGGCTGAGAATACCACCGCTAGAGCAGCCTTCTCGAGGGCCTGGTACCTGGTTTCAGGGCCTTGCAGCACCTTGCTGACGAAATAAACAGGCCTCTGGGCCTGGTCCAGCTCTTGCACCAGGACTGAACTGACTGCCCTCTCCGTAACAGCAAAGTATAGACGGAGAGGGATGCCTACCTGGGGCTTTCGCAAGACTGGTGGGCTTGCCAGATATCCCTTCAACTTAATGAAGGCCTCCTCGCACTCCTGCGTCCAGAGAAATCTGCTGTTGCGCTTGAGACACTGGAAGTATGGGTGACCTTTCTCCCCACCAGCAGACATAAACCGGGACAGTGCTGCCAAGCGGCCGGTGAGCTGCTGCACCTCCTTCACCGTCGTTGGGCTCCTCATCGCCACGATCGCCGCACACTTCTCCGGGTTAGCTTCGATTCCTCGCTCTGTTAAGAGGGTGCCCAAAAACTTCCCAGCCTCTACACCGAATATGCATTTCTCAGGGTTGAGCTTCAGCCCATACTTGGCAATGGTGGTGAATAGCTCTTCCAGATCAGCTGCATGATGCTTCTTCTCTTGGGACGTAACCACCATGTCATCTACATAGGCGTGCACGTTCCTTCCCAGCATGGGCGAGAGCACCCTATCCATGAGCCGCTGGTAGGTAGCCCCCGCATTCTTCAACCCGAATGGCATGACCTTGTAGCAGTAGCAAGACCGTTCCGTCATAAACGCGGTCTTGCATTCGTCCATTGGGTGCATCCTGATCTGATTATACCCTGAGAAAGCGTCCAAGAAGCTGAGTAGCTTTCCCCCCGAGGCGCTATCGACTAGAGCATCTATACTGGGTAAAGGGTAAGAATCCTTGGGGCAGGCCTTATTGAGGTCAGTGAAGTCCACGCACATTCTCCATTTGCCGCTTGCCTTCCGCACCAGTACCACATTCGCTAGGCACTCGGGGTACTGGATTTCTCTGATATGCCCTGCGACAAGGAGCTTCTGCGCTTCGTCGTGGATCACCTTCCTCTTCTCCTTGTTGAATTTCCTTCTTCTCTGCCGTACCGGTCGAACCATGGGGTCCATTGATAGACGATGGCAGAGGAAATCAGGGTCGATTCCTGGCATGTCGGATGATGACCATGCAAAGGCATTCATGTGCTCCTCGATCACACCCATGATCAGCCTTCGCTCTTCTTCAACGAGGGATCCCCCCAGCTTGAATTTTCTTCCCTTGATGTCCACCTCGACCCATCCTTCAGCTGGGTGGGGCCTCCTCTCACTGGCAATGACCGCTCTCGCGATCCCTGACTCGCGAGGAGTGATCGTGCCTTGTGTCTCCCTGACCGCCAATCGCTCTCCACGCACGCCTGGTGGTGGTTTTGTGGTGACGTGGCACACACTTCTTTTTTGCTTCAAACTGTTCTCATAACAGCGTCTTGCCTCAGCCTGATCCGATTTGATGGTTATCACGGCCCCTTCCATCGACGGCAGCTTCAACTTCATATGCCTTGTCGATGGTATTGCGCCCAGTCTATTGAGCGTTGGCCTCCCCAGCAGGACATTGTACGCGGAAGGGGCGTTCACCACCAGGTACTTTATCCTTTCCGTGTGGGCTGCCGTTCCGTCGGTGAACGTTGTCCTCAGCTCGATATATCCCCGCACTTCTACCTGGTCCCCTGCGAAACCGTAGAGACAACCAGTATACGGTCTCAACTGATCAGGGGACAACTGTAGCTTGTTGAACGTTGGCCAGAACATGACATCCGCCGAGCTTCCTTGATCCACGAGTACTCTATGCACTCGTCTTCCTGCTGTGATGAGAGAAATGACCACAGGGTCGTTGTCGTGTGGGACAACGTCTCGTAGGTCAGCCTTCCTGAAGACGATGTCCACCTCAGGGTAATGACTCTCATCCACTGCATCTACCGCCATCACAGATCGAGTGTATCTCCTTCTTTGTGAAGCTGTGCATCCCCCACCAGAGAAGCCTCCAGCGATCGTCTGCACTTCCCCATGCACAGGGACTTCATGCTGTTGCTCTCCAGTTTGGGATCCTGACGCGCGATCACCCTGTGGCTCACGCAGGTAATCTGCTAGAAACCCAGACTTCACCAACTCTGCCAGTTGGTGTCCCAGCGCCAAACAGGAATGAAGTGTATGTCCAAAGGCCTGATGAAACTCACACCATTCATTCTTTTTCCTTCCGAGTACCTTGTCTGTCTTCTCTGGTACTCGTAGTCTTGCTGCTACGGCAGGAAGGGCGATGAGGTCCGCCAACCCCACCATGAAGTTGTATCTTGGGGGCGCGTTATTCTCCCTTGCACGCCCCTTACTCTGGTCTTTGCCTGGTGCATAGGGACGAGGTTTTTCCCGCACCTTCTTCCCCTCTTTGGCCTCATGCACCCTCGCTTGCTGCGGTTTTCCTTGCCCTCCACGCGGTCTGGGTGGTGCAGCACTTCCCCTCTTCTCAGAAACTTCTGTTTCTGCCGCTATGTGCGCCACCGCACGCCGTCGGATCTCTGCAAAGGTGCTGGGATGGCTCCTGATGAGAGACTCACTGAAAGGGCCAGGCAGCACTCCCTTCTTAAACGCGTGCACAAGCATGTCTTCATCTTTGCTGGGTAGTCTAACCACTTGAGCTCCAAAACGGTTGAGGTAGTCTTTCAGCGACTCCCCCTGGTATTGGCGTACGTCGAACAGGTCGTAGGACACCACTGCAGGCGCCTTGTTGACGATGTATTGTTCAATGAAGAGCTTCGAGAACTGAGAGAACGACGTGATATGCCCTTCCGGTAAACTCACGAACCACTCCATGGCGATTCCGCTCAGTGTGCTCATGAACATCTTGCAGTATACAGCGTCTGAGCCCCCAGACAACATCATCTGGGTGTGGAATGCCGTCAGATGCGCCTCCGGGTCTTCTACCCCTTTGAACGACGCTTTTACCCCCACCAGGTTGGAAGGCACCATGGTTCCCATAATCTCAGGGGAGAATGGCATGGGAAATGCCCTTGGAGGTGAAGGATGCCCAGACACCCTTTCGTCAACAACGTGCTCCCTCTGCGCCTGCAGCGTTCTTCTCAACTCTTCGTTGACACGATTCAGTTCGTCGTTCCTGCTTTGCGACGCGGCCAACTCCGTCTGCATCCTTTCTTGTTCGACTTTCGACGCTGCTGCGTTATCCTGCAGCGTGCGCACCATTTCCAGGACCTGCGCCATTGTCACAGCTCCTTCATCAGCGGATGGCGCGGGTGATGGTTGTCTGTTTCTAGGCATCTTCTCTATCAGAGGAACTGATAAAACTCTGGTGAGCTTTAAAACTGTGGTATATATGGGACAACGATTCACTCGGGCCCCACGGTGGGCGCCAAATGATCCTGCCGGCAACTCGAACGTGGAGGAATCGCTTCGTAGCACTCTCTGCCCTGTCCACGCGACTGCGTCTCCTGCAGAATCACCCTCAGAACCTTCTCTTGGATCTCCAAATGTGACCTGCAAAATACACAGACGGCGCCTCTAGCGGCCGTTTGCACTCCGACGATCAAGTTAGTTCAACAGAACCACCAGAAACTGGAAACTTAGTAAAAATGTGTATCTGAGAAAAACTTGCACTCTGTTTTTCTTCTCCTCCCTCCCCCTCTCTCACTCTCCCTCTGGTTCCTCCTTTTATCTCTCTTTCCCTGTTTCTGGGCATAACAGAATTCTGTTATGCTTTTCTGGCATGTGTCAGAACCCTGTCGTGCTTTTCAGAGACAGCGTACCTTCAGAATCAGCAATGGGGAACGTGAGAGTCTGCGCATGCCTGCGCTTGGCTGCGCCTGTCTGTACCTTTAGCGGTACGGAGTGCTCTTTTATCTGGACCGCGCCCCTCTCAGATGGTGACATGTGGAGGCCTGCAACTCACATCTAACCACACACGCGTCACTTACTGGAAGGGCTCTAGCGCCTCTCTTTGTCTGCCTAAGTTACGCCCTTGCGGAGTAACTTAGGATGCTTCTCTTATCTGGGTAAATTGCATACTCTTAGCAGAGCGTCGGGTGTGGCTGGTCTAGGCGCACTCACCAAACGTCACTCTCTGCGTAGGCGACTTACCCTTCGGGATGACACGCACGTAATGGGTTGAGGGAATCACCAATCACCGACTGGCTTACTAGTTCCCTCAGGCCACTCTCGTGCATGATTCCTTGAGGTGTGCTCATGCGAGGTCCATGCGTAACGCTCTCGCTGGGAACCTTAGTCCCAGTTTAACTGCGTGTAACACGAGACCCCGATGACAATACACCCGATGACTGATCAGTGTTTATTCGCTACTCGCGCTCTGCCCTCAGGCGCGAGTCTGGGAATTGGTCTGCTGGTGGTCACTTGGCTACTGACCACCGATCACCATTCTGGGTGATCTATCCCCCGACCCCTCTGCCGCCTGATCTGTCGGTGGTAACTTGGCTACTGACCACCGATCACCTCTCTTGGCGATCGTCCCCCTACCTCTCTGCCACCTGGTCCACGTGTCACCCTGCGAGTGGTCCACGTGGTTCTCTGATGCTGATGTCATCGACTACCGATGACCGATCGGATCAAGAAGCAGTATTAAAACAACAATTTAAATGTTCTAACCTATTCGAATTTCGAGTTGGTCCTCGTAAAATTCGAAGCAGATCAGGGTGGTGGTAAGGAAGGTGATGTTGGCATCCGCCACCCTTTTCCAGAAAAGGCAGAGATCTCTGTCCAACGCTCCCATGCTATCAGGACTTCTGGGTCTCCTGAAGCAGCTCTTGGACTATTTTTTCCCCTTGTCCACCCAGTACAAGGGGAAGCCGTCGAGTAGGGAGTCGTCTTTGTCGTTAGGGCGCACTTGGACGAACTTCCCTTTCCAGTCCTTATAGGATTGCTGGAAGATGGAGAAGATTGACCTCCCAGCAATCGCATTCAAGCTAACCCACAGGCGGTCTCCTGGGTGCTTGGCTTCAAAGAGGAATAGAAACACGTCTACGGATGCGGGCAACCCCAGATGGTCGCACATCACTTGGAACGCTCGCACAAACGCCCAGCTGTTGGGATGGAGCTGGGCGGCGGCGATGTTGAGCTCGGTAAGGAGCTCCCTTTCGAAACGGGTGAAAGGGAACTTGAGCTTCACCTTTTTGAATAAGGTTGTGTAGACGAAGCAGAAGGGCCCGTCAACGCTCACCTTATCGTCGGCGCAAACGGGCAGGTCGGGGGGGCAAGGTAGCACTATCATCTTTTCATCGTGCTCCTTATGAAATGATTGATGAGGCTCATCCCCCTTAGTCAATCGCAAGACTGCTCCAGCAGTGTTCACGGAAGACGTTTCCCTCAACAGGGTCGAGTTGGCCCATGGGTAGAGTTTTTCGAAGTCTGGCGGGGGAACGGGGGCTCCTCCGGCGATAGGTGGAGTCGCCTGGGCCAGGTTGGGGCGGGAAGACGCAGGCCTCTCAGCCTGGGAAGATGAAGCGCCACAGACTCGTGGTGGGTCGTGTGCTTGTGAAGAAGGGTTTCGTGATGAAGGAGGAGGATTCGGGGTGATCTTTGTGCGAGTCATTGTTGCAGCTGCAAAGGAAGAAGAAAAGGAAAAAATGGTCAGGGGTCACAGAGGCTGACTCGATCATGGAAGGAAGGTGAAAAACGAATGAACGTAGGTTCGTTGCGATGATTGACGAAGCCCTAAGTTACGAAAAGGGAGAAATGGAAAAAGCAACCCACAGCGTATGCACCAGACAGTTACAGGATGATGCGAATCGGTTAAAATGCAAGAAAAACCAGCAGAATAAGGAAAGTAGGTACCTTTTGATGATCAGGAAGACGATGAAGGATGATGGTGATTCAGAATGTTGGAGAGCGCTGAGAGTTTTTGCAGGAGGAAGTTAGAGCGTTTGCGAATACGAAGAAAAGTGATGGAACAGTATGGAGTGAAAATGGGTTTAAGAGTTTTTTCGAAATGGGTTTGGGAAGCGCAAACGGTAACTGAAGGTAGCCGTTGATGAAGCCACATGTCGAACGATGGGTGAGGGGTTTGGTGGAGCGTCAGAGAAGCAGAAGGTACAACCGCTTGGAATTCTGCGTCAGTGCCACGTAGACCGGTGTTGACGTGACTCCTCTAGTCTTTTCGCTGGACAAGTCTTCGCTTAAGACTGGGAGGCTTGTGTACCGCCCTGGTAGTCGGAAGTGATGACGTGGCATCCAGCTACCGTATAGGCGTGTTGACAAGGCGCCAGGTTGGCAGAAGGGAAGGAAGTCGGGGGGCTCGTGAAGTCGCCAGTTATTAAGTTGGCGTGTTCCGATCTCCAGCATACCAGAACCGGCGATCACCAGGTTAGAGATGAAGTCGCCAGATGTAAACTCAGGCGACCTAGTGATTGGAGATCGCCAGAGAAAGCACATCGCCAGAGATGAAGGTGGTGCAGATTATGAAGGCGGCCGGCGAGACCAGAGGGAAGGTGTACGAAGGCACCCTAACTCGCCAGTTCCAGTAGAGATCGCACTCCCAAGTTAGCTATGTACTGGGCAGTACCATGCATAGGTAACTTAGCAAAACGCAAGAAGCTTGTCCTCAGGAAACCCAAGAGGAAAGCCCCCTAGGTAGTCCACGAGGAGGAGGAGAAAGACGACGAGGTCACTGAGGATGGCCTTGTCACGAAGAGGAAGAGGGTGGCACCTTCTTCACCACCTGCCCCACCCCCTCTTCCAACATCAACACCTCCATCCACGCCTGCTCCACCTCCAACATTGCCTCCTCCGCCAGCTCCTGCCTCACCAGTCCAAGCAATTCCACTGGCAACTGCGCCACCTGCGGTTGAGGCCCCCGAGCCAAACTTCATGGAGGACCCCCCGAGCGCCTCCACGCCGTATGTATCAGCTGGAGGGGGTCCTCCTTCAAATGCCTCAGCCGCAGACGTTGCTCCAATCGGGGATGAGGTTGCTCATACCTCTCCAATTCTGATCACTGAATCCCCGACGTCGCCACCGCGCCAAGAAGCACCTGTTGAACAACCAACTAAAGAAGGTGGCGGCGAGAGCCAACAACACGCCCACCCAGTGCCTCCAACAGCAAGCCTCTCTCTCGAGGTCAGAAGGATGTGGGAGCCTTTCTCTGCCAAGCTGAAGATGATGGCAGAAGACTTCCCCACCATTATAACTAGAGCTGTGGAGAGCTCCACCAGGAAGCTCCAGGATGACCTCTTCAACCTTCGAACTGAGAACAGCACTATGAGGGTTGAGGTGGAGAAGTTGTCCTTCAATCTGACACTCGCGGAGATTGAACACTCCCGAGTAGAAGATGCGATGAGCACCGAGCTCCGGTTGGCGCGCAAGGAGGCCACCGATCTACGCCACAAGGTGCAGCTTCTGGCTCAAGAGAAGATTGAGTTGGAAAGCAAGATTGTGCCTTATCGCGTTAAGGTGGCTGACCTAGAAGCCTTAATAAAAACTGACACCGCCAAGGTGAAGAAACTGGAGCAGAGGTCCGCTGATCGGGAGATCTTCCTGGGAAAGGTGGAAAAGGCGAGGGACGACGCCATGGCTGAGCTTGCCGAGGCCAACAAAGAGAAGGGGAAGATCGCTGCTGAATTGGGCCAAGTGCAAGCAGAATCCAAGAAGGTTGCTGAAGACCTTCTCCAGGCTCAAGAAATCAACGAAAAACTCAAGAAGCAAGTTGAAGAGCTGGAGCAATAGAACAAGGGGCTGAAAGAACAAACTGAAGAACTCAAGAAACAGATTGAAGAGCTTAATCTGAGTTCTGCCCAAATTCTGGCTGCTGGATTCGAAGCTGCACGGGAACAATTCGCCTGCTTGTTCCCCGATTTGGATCTCAGCATGGTGTCCCTTAACAATGAGGTGGTGGATGGGAAAGTGGTTCCCGCCGAAGGCTGATCAATTTCCCCTCATCCACCACCTTTATGCTTTTTCTTTGTATGCAATTGTAAAAACTCCATATTTTCTTGTATATGTGTTTTTAAACTGATACTTATTTCAATGGCAAAGTCTGTGTATTTTCTCTCATGACTTCTTTAACTGTTCTAACCTTCCTTGCGCGATTTACTTCCAAGAAATGACTTAGCGAATTTCATAAGCGCAATCACACACTTAACTGCTTCGAGCCACTCCAACTTCAAACAATAATCACTTTAACAACTCGTAATCTTAAGGCAATTAACCTTAGTGTAAAATTACTCTTCAAGCAACGAACTTTAACTCAACTACTGGCTTAAAGCACTGCTTCACCCGATCTGCTTCATTAAAACGGGTCTTTAACTTTCTCGCCACTGTTTGAACTTTTCCTGGTCGCCAAAGACTCTTGGCGATATCAGCTTCTTTCTGGCTTCATGCCTTGGCCATTGTTCTTTTATCTGGGGTTAGAGGCGCCTTTCGGATCCTTCTCTACCTTCCTGAACTTCAGAACAAAAGACCGGGTGGCTAGGCGTTCTCTTCGAACCTACCTTAGCCACCTTCCAAACTTCGTCCACCCTTAACACCATACCTGAACTCGTTCGAGACGAGAAGGATTTTATCTTGCCTGAACTCGCTCATAGGCGAGAAGGTCTTTTAACTCGCCTGAACTCGCTCATAGGCGAGAAGGTCTTTTACTTGCCTCTACATTGCCCCGGGGGTTACATCTTCTCGCCCCCAGAAACACTGAGGACTTTTCACTGGTGCCTCTACATTGCTCCAGGGGTTACATCTTCTCGCCCCCAGAAACACTGAGGACTTTTCACCGGTGCCTCTACATTGCCCCAGGGGTTACATCTTCTCGCCCCCAGAAACACTGAGGACTTTTCACTCTTCCTCGCCTGCACTCGCTCGACGGCGAGGAGGTCTTTAACTCGGCTCAGGACGCGCGAGGGCGTTGAGGTCTTTTTAACTGGTGCCTCCGATCGCCGAAAGACGATGAGGACTTTAACTTTAACTTGTGCCTCCGATCGCCGAAAGACGATGAGGACTTAAAACTTTAACTGATGCCTCCGATCGCCGAAAAACAATGAGGACTTAAAACTTTTTAGAAAGCATGCAATATATCTTTAACTTGCCTTAAGTCACGTATAAGTGACAAGGTCTTTCTTCAAAACTTTCTGAAAACAACAGGCACGCAATCTAAAACAACTTGTACTTTGAAAACTTCTCTTTATTGGGTGGCCTCATTAAAAACCCTCCTTAGGGAAAAAAGATTGCCCCTTTCAAACTGTTTTAACAGAGACATTGTAATGTAACTTCGTGTTTATCTTTACTTACAAAGTTCTCAACTGTAATATAACTTGAGGTGCGTGGCATTCCAAGTGCGAGGAATCGCCCCTCCTTCCAATGTCTCCAAGCGGTAGGCGCCGTTCCCGAGCGCCTCGGTTATTCTGAACGGTCCAGTACACTTGGGCGACAGTTTATTCTCCATCTCGTACTGGTGGACTTTCCTCATCACCAGGTCGCCTTCTCTAAACTGTCTCGGCATCACCTTCGAGTTGTATCTTCGTTCAATCTTTCTCTTCACCGCTTCAGCCTTCAATCTCGCCTCTTCCCTGACCTCATCTAGTAGATCCAGGTTCAGCCTTCTTTCTTCATTCGAGTCTTCCTCTACGAAGTTCTGGAATCTCGGCGAGCTCTCCTGGATCTCTACTGGAATCATTGCGTCACACCCATAGACCAAGCTGAACGGGGTCTCATGGGTTCCTGACTGCTCGGTGGTGTGGTACGCCCAGACTATACGGGGCACCTCCTCAGCCCAGCTTCCTTTGGCTTTCTCTAGCCTTCTCTTCAAACCTCTTAGCAACACCCGGTTAGCTGACTCCACCTGGCCATTTGTCTGAGGGTGCTCGACGGATGCAAACACTTGTTGAATTCCCACCCCTTCGCAAAGCTTCTTCAACAGGTGGCTTGCAAACTGAGTCCCATTGTCCGACACCAGGCGCTTGGGCACTCCAAACCGGCACACAATGTTCTTCCACACGAAATCTTCGATCTTGTGTGCGGTGATCTGGGCCACTGGTTCTGCTTCGATCCACTTGGTGAAATACTCAATCGCCACCACCAAGTACTTCATCTGCCTGATCGCCAGCGGGAAAGGTCCCAGGATGTCGATTCCCCAAGTATGAAACGGCCAAGGGCTATAGATCGACTTCAACTCCTCGGGATGCGCCTTGTGCCAATCGGCGTGCTGTTGGCATTGTTTGCAACACTGGGCATACTTCTTGCAATCTTCTCTCATCGATGGCCAGTAGTAACCTGCACGGAGAGTCCTCGCGGCCAGAGCTCGACCCCCGACGTGGCTTCCGCATATACCTTCGTGGAGCTCTGCCATGATTCTCGTGCACTTCTCGCCATGTACTCATTCCAGGAGTGGGTGAGTGAACCCAAACCTGTACAGATCGCCATCAATCAACGTGTACTTGCTAGAATTTTTCTTTACCTTCCTAGCCTCTGTCGGATCCAGTGGGAGAAGGCCATCTGCCAGGCATCGCTTGTACTGTGTTATCCAGGTGTCTGGCTCATGGATAGCGCAAACCTGCGTCATGTTCACCTTCTCTCCTCGACATGCTCTAATTCTCGGCGATCTCAATGTTTCCTGCGTCAGGGACTTATGACTTCTCGCTGCTTTCTCCGTCGACTTGCTTATCTGAAGAACCAGGTGATCTGCTACAAATGCTCTCGGCGTCTTCAGAGTTTCTTGAATCACTGTCCTCTGCCTACCCCCCTTGCCTGAGCTGGCGAGCTTAGCTAGCAAGTCAACTCGGGCATTCTGCTCTCTGGGCACATGCACTACTTCAAAGGAGGCAAAGGAACTCTTCAATTCCTGCACATACTCCAGGTAAGCCGCCATTTGTGGATCTTTGGCCTGGAACTCGCCTGTTACTTGCCCTGTGACTAGCAGCGAGTCACTCTTAGCCATTAGCACCCTGGAAATCCCGGCGATCAGCGCGTCATATTCTGCTTGATTGTTACTGCCTTTGAAGGCAAATCTCAAAGATTGTTCGATCAGCACGCCGTTGGGTCCTTCCAAAATGACTCCAGCACCGCTACCCTGCTGGTTCGACGATCCATCCACCGAGAGTACCCAACGGAAGTCGTCCCCTTCAACTCGTGTCGCCTTAGATGAGAGCTCGACCACGAAATCCGCAAAGATTTGCCCCTTGATCGGGCCTCGGGGCTCATATTTAATGTCAAACTCTGACAATTCTACTGCCCACTTCACCATCCTTCCCGCAACGTCAGGCTTCTTCAAGACCTTCTGGATGGGCAGGTCAGTCATCACCAGTATGGTGAAGCTATGGAAATAGTGGCGCAACCTTCTCGTCGAAAATACCACAGCCAGCGCAGCCTTTTTCAGGGCCTGATATCTCGTTTCGGGGCCCTGCAACACCTTACTAACGAAATAAATAGGCTTCTGAGCCTGATCTTGATCCTGGGCGAGCACCGCACTCACCGCCCTCTCAGTTACAGCAAAATACAACCTGAGAGGGGTTCCCACCAGCGGTTTGCACAAAACCGGCGGGCTCGCCAGATACTCCTTCAGCTTGACGAAGGCTTCCTCACACTCCTTCGTCCAAGCAAACTTGTTATTGCGCCTCAAGCACTGAAAATAGGGATGGCCCTTTTCTCCGCTAGCTGACACGAAGCGAGACAGGGCTGCCATCCGACCTGTTAGCTGTTGAACTTCCTTCACCGTAGCTGGGCTCCTCATCGCCAAGATGGCGGCACACTTATCAGGGTTGGCCTCTATGCCTCTTTCAGTCAAGAGGAAACCCAAAAACTTTCCAGCCTCCACGCCGAAAATGCATTTCTCTGGATTAAGCTTTAATTTGAACTTGGCGATCGTCGTGAACAATTCCTCCAAGTCTGCAACGTGCTTGCTTTTTTCTGGTGAGGTCACGACCATGTCATCGACGTACGCTTGCACGTTCCTTCCCAGCATCGGTGCAAGTACTCGATCCATTAACCTCTGGTACGTGGCCCCCGCGTTCTTCAGCCCAAATGGCATCACCTTATAGCAGTAGCACGATCTCTCCGTCATGAAGGCTGTCTTCTCTTCATCCATGGGATGCATCTTGATCTGATTATACCCCGAGAAGGCGTCCAGGAAGCTCAACAACTTACACCCTGCAGCACTATCTACCAGGGTGTCTATGCTTGGTAAAGGATATGAATCCTTTGGGCAAGCCCTGTTCAGGTCAGTGAAATCGACGCACATGCGCCATTTCCCATTACTCTTCTTCACCAGCATGACATTTGCCAGCCATTCAGGGTACTGGACTTCTCTGATGTGGCCTGCAGCGAGGAGTTTCTGTGTTTCGTCCCTGATTGCCTGCCTCCTCTCCTCGTAGAACTTCCTTCTTCTTTGTCGCACTGGTCTCACCAAGTTGTCCATCGCCAGATGATGGCACAAGAAGTCGGGATCGATCCCGGGCATGTCCGAAGCGGACCATGCAAATGCATCCAGATGCCGTTCAATCACCTTGGCGATCTGGTCCTGGAGCTCAACCTCCAGGGATCTTCCCAGCTTGAAGATCTTTCCCCCGATTTCTCTCTCGAGCCACTGCTCGACGGGTTTTGGTCTGGTTTCTCTGGCGATCACCGCCCTGGCGATTCCCAGTTCTCTCGCTTCCTCAGGGCGATTCCTTGCCTCTTCCTCCTCCAGACCAGCGTTCCCCTCCCCCAGCTCAGCGTCCACCATCTCCACGTCCCTTCCGGCGGTCTCTTCTGCTACCGTCGATCTGGGCTTCACACCAGGAGGCGGGGTGGTTGTTACGTAACTCACCGATCTCTTGTTTTTCAGGCTATTCTCATAGCACTTCTTCGCTTCTTTCTGATCGGATTTGATGGTGATCACCACCCCCTCCATAGACGGCAACTTCACCTTCATGTGCCGGGTCGACGGTATGGCACCTATCCTATTGAGCGTGGGTCTTCCCAACAGGATGTTGTACGCTGAAGGAGCGTTTACAACGAGGTATTTGATTTTCTCCGTTCTTGAACCCGCCACGTCTATAAACGTTGTCCTCAATTCTATTTACCCCCTGACCTCCACCTGGTGATGGAGATCAAGCCCAAGAGAACATGGAGGCCACTCATCAAGCTCAAGAAGAGGTGGAGGCACAAATGGAGGTTGCCCATGGAGGTCAAAGTCCACCTCAAAGGATTACAAGAAGCATGTTCAAAGCCTTGGGAGCAAGAGGACATTTATTTTCTCTTTTTGTAGTGTCTTTAGTTGAAGGTGCTTAGAGGGAAACCTTAGAAACCTCTTTTGTTATAGCATCTTTTAGGTTTTAAATAGGACCTTTAGGGGGGTGTATTAGTAGATAGGTGTAGGTGTAGTTTTTGGGAGGTGTCATAGTAGAAAAAGGTCACACCTCCCATGTGACTTGTTTTTGGTGGGAATTTCAAATGAGTTTATTTGAAATTTCCCACCTATTTTTCAGCACCTTAGGCTATAAATAGAGGTGCTTCCTTTGTAAAATTCAGATTTGAATTTTATCTAAAGAAACTATACTCAAAATTGGAGTGAGCATTTGGAGAGCTTTGAGCTTCTTCTCTAGTCTTATCTTGAAGGACCATGGTTTCCTCAAGTGGCGGCTTCCACACTCATCTAGGAGCATCCATTCTTCTGGTGGCGTGATCATCCAACCATTCCTCCATCTTCATGAGCATTCTCTTCTCCTTCCTTTCTTCTTCTTCAATTTGTTCTTATTGCCTTGAGTTTTGAGTTGTTTTTGTTTCGGTTCCTTTAATTTTCCAGCACCTATTTTCTGTTTAGTTTTTAAATTCTGTTCGGTTCTTTTGTTTTGAAGTTCAATTCTGTTCGGTTTGTTCTTTTCCTTCTCCTTTGTTGATTCAATTTGACAATATTTGGTTCATCCAAATGAGTTTGGGATTTGGTACTTGTTTTGGTGAGTTCTTGATCTTAGAACTATGATCCAACTTCTAAGAAAGTGCCTCTACATTTTCCAGCTCAAGGTGATTCCTCAAAGTGTCAAGAATCTTGTTCTATGTGGCTATTGGAATCACATCATGTGGTATCATGAGTCTTAGGTTCATTCTTGTTTAATTGTTGAGTTGTGTGCACTTTATTTCAAGAGCTCTTTAATTTTTCTTGCAATTTAAGTTTCTGTTTTAGAATTTTAATTGAGTATTCTTGCTGTTTTTCTTTTGCTCCAAGTGTTTGTGGAAAGGTTTATGGCACTCATAATTCTTATGAGTATGGTTGCTCTTTTGGAATGGCATTATCCTTCCTAGAGTTTACCTTAAGCTTCCTTCCACTTGTTACAATTTGTGTTGTGTCTTTTAATTTTTGAATCTTGTTAAGTTTTGTCTTAGTCATGTTATTCCATATATGTCATTACTTCTAGTAGTACTTTTATTGTTTTGATTGTTTCTTGCTTTGGTGTCATATATTTTTTCTGAATTGATGTTGATCCTTTGAGCATTTTCTTTTTAGCATTGAGTTCATACTTGTATTCTAGACCTATACAAGTTCCAATACATCATTTTCTATTATGTCTTTGCTAGTTCATCATCCTGTTTTTTTATTCCTATTAGGATTCCTCTGTTTCTGAAAAAAGTGCTTACTGTTTTTCCTTATTGCAATTGATTTACGTACTGTAAAATTCTGAAATTCTGGATTTGAGATATTGAAAGTGTTAGAAAAGAATAGAAAAAAGAATCATTCAAAAATATGAAGTACACAAAAAATGATAAATAAAATAAAAAAAGTGTACATTCCTGCCGAAAAAAATACGGTAATCTGGCAGTGATTTTAAAAAATTTATTTCTCTCAATTGGCTTACTGTTTTTAATTGATTCCAGTGCCATTTTTGAGTTAACATCTTGAAGTTTCTGTGGTATAAATTTCATAATCCAGTTCGCTCTACAACGTTCCAGTTAAATCAGTGAATATCAAACACAGTTTGCATTAAAAAAAAATTTCCAGTAGCTAAATTTTTTTTTTGTTTTCTTCATCTACTCTAGTGCTTTTCCTTAGGTATTCTTTTGTGTGCCTACTTTTCTCATTGAGTTCTTTATTTTCTTGATTGTCTTTCATTCTTACTCTTTGAGTTTGTCTTACACATAGTTTTCCTTTTGCAATTACCTTTCCTTGCTTATACCTTTTCTTGTTTGTCTTTATTGTTTCATTGGTTTTGTGGTGGTTTGCTCTTAAGATTGGTGTGCTTGCTTTGACATATTTCATTTGAGGATTCCAAGGCCTCAAGATCAGATTGGTGCAAGAACATTATTTCTTTGAGAGTGATATCTTTTCAGCCTTAAATTCACTTCGGCAGTTTCAATTGGAAAGCTCACTGTTTTTGCTAATTTTTAACTTGTTTGCTGTTTTGTGTGTTTGCTGTTTTTTAATTACAAATGGCTGGATCTTCAAGTGATGCATCCTCCAAGCAGAATTCTCCTTCCAAAGCTTCAATTCTTGGTGAATTACATGAAGCTCAAAGAACAATTAGAAGGTTGGAAGAGAAATTGCAAAAGATGGAGGTCAAACAAACTAGACCATCTCCTTCTATCCATGATGGACATCATTCTCATAGACCATCTTCAAGAGCTTCTTCAAATGATGTTGGCCGTGAAGATGAGCATAGGAGAAGGAGACCTCCACCCCAAGTCCATGGACAAAGACATCATCACCAAGGGGAAAGAATTCACTACGGCAATGGCTTCTACCATGATGCAAAGTCCAAGCTTCCTTCGGTCAAACTACCTTGTTTTAATGGTTCTAGTGATCCAAATGTGTATTTAGATTGGGAGGCTAAGTGTGAACAAATTTTTGAGATCCATGAGATCCAAGATGAGCATAAGCTCAAGCTAGCCACCCTAGAGTTTAGTGATTATGCCATGAAATGGTGGCATGGGATTGTAAAGGACATTATCTATCACAAGGGTCCTCCCGTGGACTCTTGGAACTCTTTAAAGGATCATATGCGCGCTAGGTTTGTGCCCCCACATTTTAGGAAAGACCTCATGTTGAGACTCCAACGGTTTCAACAAGGCACGCTAAATGTGGATGAATATTATAAGGAGCTTGAGACGCTTGTGCTTAAAATTGAATTAGAAGAAAGTGAAGAAGCCATGGTTTCTAGGTTTGTGAGTGGTCTTAGGAAGGATATCCAAGACATTGTTGAGTTACAAGAGTATTCATCATTGGGCTCTTTAGTTCATCTTGCAATGAAGGTGGAAGCCCAACTTGCTAAGAAAAACTCTTTTAAAAATGCTTCCAATAATGGATACTACTCCAAGTCTTGGAGAAACAAAACTTCTTTTTCAAAACATCCTTCCAAAGATTCTTCTTTCAAACCCAAGGAATCTAAGCCATCAACATCTAGACCTAAGTCTCCCACTAGAACATCTAACACTAAATGCTTTAAATGTATGGGTTATGGTCATATTGCTGCAAATTGTCCTTCAAAACGAAGTATGTACATGCATGAGGGCATTGTAGTTAGTGAGCATGATTCGGATTCTTCAAAGCATTCATTGCATTCTCATGCATCTAGTGAGGAAGAGAGTGAATGTCCACTTGAAGGGGACTTGTTAGTTGTGAGAAGACTTCTTGGACAAGTTTCACAACCTTTTGATGAAAGTCAAAGGGAAAATATTTTCCATACAAGATGTCTTATTCAAAACAACATTTGTTCCTTGATAGTGGATGGGGGTAGTTGTGCAAATGTGGCTAGTACAAGAGTAGTAGATAAGCTTGGATTGCCTACTATCTCTCATACAAAGCCCTACAAATTACAATGGCTTAGTGAAGTAGGAGAAATAATTGTTAATAAACAAGTCCTCATCCATTTCTCCATTGGAAAATACAAAGATGAGGTATTATGTGATGTTGTGCCCATGGAAGCCACTCATGTTCTTTTGGGAAGGCCTTGGCAATTTGATAGAAAAGTTTTACATGATGGCTTTACCAACAAATTATCTTTTGAATTCCATGGTCACAAGGTTACTTTAAAATCTCTCTCTCCAAGAGAAGTCCATGAGGACCAAGTTATCATGAAGAAAAAGAGGGAGAGTGAAAAAGATAAAAAAGATAAAAAAGATAAGAGTTCTAAGCCTACACTCCTTGTGTCTAGGCGTGACATTGAAAGGGAAATAGTGGCTCATCATCCTCTTTTTTTAGCCATCCCTAGAACTCTTAGCATAGAAACACTTGTTGATAGTCCTCATTGCTTGGAAAATTTGGTAGAAGAGTTCAAAGATGTGTTTCAAGATCCTCCAAATGGCCTTCCACCTTTGAGAGGGATTGAGCACCAAATTGATTTGATACCGGGCTCTTCTTTACCAAATCGTCCCGCATATAGGACCAATCCAAGTGAAACCAAGGAAATTCGCCAACAAGTTGAGGCTTTGATTGAAAAAGGGTGGGTGCAAGATAGCATGAGTCCTTGTGCTATGCCTATCATCTTAGTGCCAAAAAAGGATGGCACATGGCGAATGTGTTCGGATTGTAGGGCCATAAATAACATAACCATTAAGTATAGGCATCCCATACCTAGATTAGATGATTTGTTGGATGAATTACATGGTTCAAAAATCTTTTCAAAGATTGATCTTAAAAGCGGCTACAATCAAATCCGTATCAAACCGGGTGATGAATGGAAGACGGCTTTTAAGACCAACTTTGGTTTATATGAGTGGTTAGTTATGCCTTTTGGTTTAACTAATGCACCAAGTACCTTCATGCGCCTCATGCATCATGTTCTTAGACCTTTCATTGGTAAGTTTGTTGTGGTTTACTTTGATGACATTCTCATTTATAGCTTATCTTTGAATGACCATAGGTTGCATGTTAGGCAAGTTTTGGAAACCCTTAGGAAGGAACATTTGTATGCTAACCTTGCTAAATGTATGTTTGCTCTTGATCATATAGAATTCCTAGGGTTTGTTGTGAGTTGTAAAGGGGTCCATGTGGACAAAACCAAGGTGGTGGCCATTCAAAAGTGGCCTACACCGAAATCTTTGAATGAGGTCCGAAGTTTTCATGGGCTTGCTTCTTTCTATAGAAGATTTGTCCCAAACTTTGGTACCATTGCCGCACCACTCAATGACATAGTGAAAAAGGATGTGGTCTTTCATTGGGGAGAAGCACAACAAAATGCTTTTGATACTTTGAAAGAAAAATTGACTAATGCTCCCATCTTGGCCCTTCCTAATTTCACTAAGACATTTGAGATTGAGTGTGATGCTTCAAGCATAGGTATTGGGGCTGTTCTCCTTCAAGAGGGCCACCCCATAGCCTATTTTAGTGAGAAATTGAAGGGAAGTCATCTCAACTATTCCACCTATGATAAGGAATTATATGCACTTGTTAGGGCTTTGTTTACTTGGCAACACTATCTTTTTCCCAAAGAGTTTGTGATACATAGTGATCATGAATCTCTTAAATATTTGAAAAGCCAAAACAAACTTAACAAGAGGCATGCTAAGTGGGTGGAATTCATTGAGCAATTTCCTTATGTGATCAAACACAAGCAAGGCAAAATAAATATTGTGGCGGATGCTCTTTCTAGAAGATACACCTTGCTAAATCTTTTAACCTCTCAATATCTTGGTTTTGATCACATTAAGGAACTTTATCATGATGACCTTGATTTTTCTCTCCTCTATCAAGAGTGTCTTAAGGGAGGACACAAAGATTTTTTTATTCAAGATGGCTTTCTTTTTAAAGGAAAACGTCTTTGTGTTCCCCAATGCTCTATTAGATTATCTCTTGTTAGAGAAGCTCATGAGGGGGGCTTAATGGGACATTTTGGGGTTGCTAAAACTTTGGATGTGTTGCATGAACATTTCTTTTGGCCTCATATGCATAAACATGTTCATAGTTTGTGTGATAAATGCATAGCTTGCCGCAAAGCTAAATCTAAAATGCATCCCCATGGTCTTTATACTCCTCTTCCTATCCCTTCAATGCCTTGGGTAGATATATCTATGGATTTCATCTTAGGCTTACCCAAGACATCAAAGGGAAAGGACTCCATTTTTGTGGTAGTGGATCGTTTTTCAAAAATGGCTCACTTTATTCCTTGCCACAAAGTGGATGATGCATGCCACATTGCAAACCTCTTCTTCCAAGAAGTGGTTCGCTTGCATGGGATTCCTAGGTCTATAGTGTCCGATAGAGATCCTAAGTTCTTGAGTCACTTTTGGAAGACCTTGTGGGGCAAGCTTGGAACTAAGCTTTTATTTTCTACCACTTGCCACCCACAAACCGATGGTCAAACCGAGGTGGTAAATAGAACTTTGGGACAACTATTGAGATGCTTTATTTCGGGGAATCCTAGAGTGTGGGAGAATTTACTACCCCATGTTGAGTTTGCATATAACCGAGTAGTAAATTCTACCACCTCCCATTCTCCTTTTGAGGTGGTCTATGGGTTTAATCCCCTAACACCTCTTGATCTTCTTCCTATTCCCCTTCTTGACGATGTCTTGTGCAAAGATGGGGATGAAAAGGCTTCTTTTGTGAAAACTTTGCATAAAGACATCAAGAAGAGAATTGAGAAGAAGGTTGGCAAGTATGCTGAACTTGCCAATAAGAGGAGAAAAGCATTGTTGTTTGATGAGGGCGATTGGGTTTGGCTTCACTTGAGGAAGGATCGTTTTCCTACTCAAAGGAAGTCCAAACTAATGCCTCGAGGGGATGGACCTTTCCAAGTCCTCAAGAGGATTAATGACAATGCTTATGAGTTAGATATGCCTGATACATTCTTAGGTAGTCATACTTTTAATGTCAGCGATCTAACTCCTTTTTCTGTAGGTCTCCAGAATTCGTGGTCGAATTCTCTCCAACTCGGGGAGTATGATGGAGATCAAGCCCAAGAGAACATGGAGGCCACTCATCAAGCTCAAGAAGAGGTGGAGGCACAAATGGAGGTTGCCCATGGAGGTCAAAGTCCACCTCAAAGGATTACAAGAAGCATGTTCAAAGCCTTGGGAGCAAGAGGACATTTATTTTCTCTTTTTGTAGTGTCTTTAGTTGAAGGTGCTTAGAGGGAAACCTTAGAAACCTCTTTTGTTATAGCATCTTTTAGGTTTTAAATAGGACCTTTAGGGGGGTGTATTAGTAGATAGGTGTAGGTGTAGTTTTTGGGAGGTGTCATAGTAGAAAAAGGTCACACCTCCCATGTGACTTGTTTTTGGTGGGAATTTCAAATGAGTTTATTTGAAATTTCCCACCTATTTTTCAGCACCTTAGGCTATAAATAGAGGTGCTTCCTTTGTAAAATTCAGATTTGAATTTTATCTAAAGAAACTATACTCAAAATTGGAGTGAGCATTTGGAGAGCTTTGAGCTTCTTCTCTAGTCTTATCTTGAAGGACCATGGTTTCCTCAAGTGGCGGCTTCCACACTCATCTAGGAGCATCCATTCTTCTAGTGGCGTGATCATCCAACCATTCCTCCATCTTCATGAGCATTCTCTTCTCCTTCCTTTCTTCTTCTTCAATTTGTTCTTATTGCCTTGAGTTTTGAGTTGTTTTTGTTTCGGTTCCTTTAATTTTCCAGCACCTATTTTCTGTTTAGTTTTTAAATTCTGTTCGGTTCTTTTGTTTTGAAGTTCAATTCTGTTCGGTTTGTTCTTTTCCTTCTCCTTTGTTGATTCAATTTGACAATATTTGGTTCATCCAAATGAGTTTGGGATTTGGTACTTGTTTTGGTGAGTTCTTGATCTTAGAACTATGATCCAACTTCTAAGAAAGTGCCTCTACATTTTCCAGCTCAAGGTGATTCCTCAAAGTGTCAAGAATCTTGTTCTATGTGGCTATTGGAATCACATCACCTGGTCACCAGCAAAACCATACAAACACCCTCCATAGGGCCTCAGTTGGTCAAGGGGTAGCTCCAACTGTGTGAAAGTCGGCCAAAACATCACGTCTGCCGAGCTTCCTTGGTCCACCAGCACCCTGTGGACCTTTCTTCCTGCTGTTATCAGCGAAATTACTATGGGATCGTTGTCATGAGGCACAACATCCCAGAGATCTTGCTTGGTGAATGTAATATCCACTTCCGACGAGTGGTCTTCAAACATATCCACCGTCATCACAGACCTCGCGTACCTCTTCCTCTGTGATGCGGTGCATCCACCTCCTGAGAAACCCCCCGCAATGGTGTGGATTTCTCCGTGCGTAGGCATCTCGTGCTGCTGAGCTTCAGCATCTGCTGGTTGGGAGCTCGACGCGCCCCCCGTCCTTCTGTCCAACAAATAGTCATTTAGGAACCCTGATGTGATTCCAATAGCCACATAGAACAAGATTCTTGACACTTTGAGGAATCACCTTGAGCTGGAAAATATAGAGGCACTTTCTTAGAAGTTGGATCATGGTTCTAAAATCAAGAACTCACCAATAACAAGTTTCAAATCCCAAACTCATTTGGATGAACCAAATATTGTCAAATTGAATCAACAAAGGAAAATAAAAAGAAGAGACCGAACAGAAATTGAATCAAAAACAAAAGTACCGAACAGAATTAAGAAACAAACAGAAAATAGGTGCTGGAAAATTAGAGGAACCGAAACAACAACTCAAAACTCAAGGCAACGTGAACAAATTGAAGAAGAAGAAAGGAAGGAGAAGAGAATGCTCATGAAGATGGAAGATAGGTTGGATGATCACGCCACTAGAAGTATGGATGCTCCTAGATGAGTGTGCAAGCCGCCACTTGAGGAAACCATGGTCCTTCAAGATAAGACTAGAGTAGAAGCTCAAAAGCTCTCCAAATGCTCACTCCAATTTTGAGTATAGTTTCTTTAGATGAATTCAAATCTGAATTTTACAAGGAAGGCACCTCTATTTATAGCCTAAGGTGCTGAAAAATGAAAGCTAAACAATTCAAAATTCCCTCCCAAAACCATCTAGAACCGGCGCTAATTTGCAAAGCAAGGAAGGTGTGATCCTTTCCTTCACTTTGGCACCCCCTATTCTACTCCTACACCTATCTACTAATACACCCCTCTAAAGCTCCTAACTAAAGCCTAAAAGATGCTATAACAAAAGAGGTTTCTAAGGTTTCCCTCTAAGCACCTTCAACTAAAGACACTACAAAAAGAGAAAATAAATGTCCTCTAGCTCCCAAGGCTTTGAACATGCTTCTTGTAATCCTTTGAGGTGGACTTTGACCTCCATGGGCGTCCTCCATTTGTGCCTCCACCTCTTCTTGAGCTTGATGAGTGGCCTCCATGTTCTCTTGGGCTTGATCTCCATCAAACCCGCTCTTAACCAGATCGTCGAGCTGGTATCCTAATGCTAAGCACGAGTCCACTGTATGGCCAAAGCCCTGGTGAAACTCACACCAGGCGTCTGGCTTAGGTCCCAGCACCTTGTCGCCCACCTTTTCTGGCGCCTTCAACCTAGCGGATATATTGGGAATGGCGATCAGATCCGCCAATCCCATGACAAACTTGTGCTTAGGCGGGCGATTGTATTCCCGGCGTGCTGGTTGGTGGCGTCCTTGGCCCCTGCCTTTGTTCTTCCTTGGGTCATAAGGATGGCGAGTCCTCTGATCCCTTCTGGCCGCCGCTGTCTCCAGCACCCTCTGTGGCTGGATCCTGGTCTGGGCGCGTGGCCTAGTGGGGGCCACGCTTCCTCTCTTCTAGGCGACTTCGCTTTCGTCGGCGATGTGGGTCACCGCAAGTCGCCTAACCTCAGCAAACGTGGCGGGGTGTGCCCTGATCAACGCTTCGCAGAATGGTCCCGGCAGCACGCCCTTCTTAAATGCATAGACCAGCATTTCTTCATCTTTGGCCGGCGATCTGACCATCTGCGCCCCAAAGCGATTTAGGTAGTCCCTGAGGGACTCTCCCTAATACTGCCTTATATCAAACAGGTCGTAAGACACCCTGGGCGGTGCCTTATTCACGATGTACTGCTCGACGAAAATCTTCGAGAACTGTTGGAAACTGGTTATGTGACCGTTAGGCAGGCTCACAAACCATTCCAGCGCTGTTCCCTGGAGCGTGCTCACGAACATCTTGCAATACACGGCGTCTGATCCTCCTGACAGCATCATCTGCGTATGGAACGTGGTGAGATGAGCTTCAGGATGCTCCACGCCGGTGAAAACAGCCTTAACAGGAACCACACTCGCAGGAATGGGCGTGTCAGTAATCGCCTGATCGAAAGGCATGGGAAAAACACGAGGTGGCGACGACGGCGCGACCTCTTCAGCAATAGAACGCCCTTGCTGCTCCTGAAGAGCTTGACGCAGCTCCTCGGTCACCTTGCTAAGCTCATCATTCCTGGCCCGAGAGGCGGCCAGGTCCTCATGCATTCTCGCCTGTTCTATGCGCGAGGCTTCCACAGTTGCCTGCAACGAGCGCATAATCTCTACCATCTGCGCCATGGTCATGGCGGCGGCGCCTTATTCACGATAAGCATGAATTTATTGTATGAGTCTCTATGGTAGTGATAAGCATTGTTTTTCAAGAAAATCGTATTAAGAAAAGACTTGAAACTAGTTTTTTTTGTGGTAGTTGCATGCATTTATTGTATATATTTCATAGATGAGTCTCTACAGTAGTGATAGATATTGGTTTTGAAGAAATTAACATGAAATGAGATGAAACTAGTTTTTTTGTGGTAGTTGCATGAATTTATAGTATATATTCAATAGATGAGTCTCTATAGTAGTGATAAATATTGGTTTTCAAGAAATTAGCATGAAAATATTTGAAACTAGGTTTTTTGTGGTAGTTGCATGAATATATTGTATATATTTGACACATTTGTCTTTAGATAGTTTATAACAGTGATAGACAGCTATTTACAAGAAATTACCATGAAAAAACTCGAAACTAGTTTTTTTTTATGTAGCTGCACGAATTTATTGTATAAATTTGATAGATGAGTCTCACTAGTAGTGATAAACATTGGTTTTCAAGTAATTAGGAAGAAAAGAGTTGAAACTAGTTTTTTATTGGTAGTTGCATGAATTTGTTGATATATTTCACAAATGACTCTCTACAGTAGTGATAGACATTGGTTTTCAAGAAATTAGCATGAAAAGAATTGAAACTAGTTTTTTGTGGTAGTTGCATGCATTTATTGTATATATTTGATAGATGAGTCTCTACGGTAGTGATAGATATTGGTTTTCAAGAAATTAGCATGAAGAAAAGACTTGAAACTAGTTTTTTTGTGGTAGTTGCATGAATTTATTGTATGAGTCTCTATGGTAGTGATAGGCATTGTTTTTAAAGAAAATAGTATGAAGAAAAGACTTGAAACTAGTTTTTTTTTGTGGTAGTTGCTTGCATTTATTGTATATATTTGATAGATGAGTCTCTACAGTAGTGGTAGATATTGGTTTTCAACAAATTAACATGAAATGAGATGAAACTAGTTTTTTTGTGGTAGTTGCATGAATTTATAGTATATATTCGATAGATGAGTCTCTATAGTAGTGATAGATATTGGTTTTCAAGAAATTAGCATGAAAATATTTGAAACTAGGTTTTTTGTGGTAGTTGCATGAATATATTGTATATATTTGACACGTTTGTCTGTAGCTAGTTTATAACAGTGATAGACAGCTATTTACAAGAAATTACCATGAAAAGACTCGAAACTAGTTTTTTTTTATGTAGCTGCATGAATTTATTGTATAAATTTTATAGATGAGTCTCACTAGTAGTGATAAACATTGGTTTTCAAGTAATTAGGAAGAAAAGAGTTGAAACTAGTTTTTTATTGGTAGTTGCATGAATTTGTTGATATATTTCACAGATAACTCTCTACAGTAGTGATAGACATTGGTTTTCAAGAAATTAGCATGAAAAGAATTGAAACTAGTTTTTTTGTGGTAGTTGCATGCATTTATTGTATATATTTGATAGATGAGTCTCTACGGTAGTGATAGATATTGGTTTTCAAGAAATTAGCATGAAGAAAAGACTTGAAACTAGTTTTTTTGTGGTAGTTGCATGAATTTATTGTATGAGTCTCTATGGTAGTGATAGGCATTGTTTTTCAAGAAAATAGTATGAAGAAAAGACTTGAAACTAGTTTTTTTTGTGGTAGTTGCATGCATTTATTGTATATATTTAATAGATGAGTCTCTACAGTAGTGATAGATATTGGTTTTAATGAAATTAGCATGAAATGAGATGAAACAAGTTTTTTTGTGGTAGTTGCATGAATTTATAGTATATATTTGATAGATGAGTCTCACTAGTAGTGATAAACATTGGTTTTCAAGTAATTAGGAAGAAAAGAGTTGAAACTAGTTTTTTATTGATAGTTGCATGAATTTGTTGATATATTTCATAGATGACTCTCTACAGTAGTGATAGACATTGGTTTTCAAGAAGTTATTGAAGAAAAGACTTGAAACTAGTTTTTTTTGTGGTAGTTGCATGCATTTATTGTATATATTTTATAGATGAGTCTCTACAGTAGTGATAGATATTGGTTTTCAAGAAATTAGCATGAAATGAGATGAAACTAGTTTTTTTGTGGTAGTTGCATGAATTTATAGTATATATTCGATAGATGAGAGTCTATAGTAGTGATAGATATGGGTTTTCTAGAAATTAGTATGAAGAAAAGACTTGAAACTAGTTTTTTTGTGGTAGTTGCATGAATTTATTGTATGAGTCTCTATGGTAGTGATAAACATTGGTTTACAAGCAATTAGGAAGAAAAGAATTGAAACTAGTTTTTTATTGGTAGTTGCATGAATTTGTTGATATATTTCATAGATGACTCTCTACAGTCGTGATAGACATTGGTTTTCGAGAAATTAGCATGAAAAGAATTGAAACTAGTTTTTTTGTGGTAGTTGCATGCATTTATTGTATATATTTGATAGATGAGTCTCTACGGTAGTGATAGATATTGGTTTTCAAGAAATTAGCATGAAGAAAAGACTTGAAACTAGTTTTTTTGTGGTAGTTGCATGAATTTATTGTATGAGTCTGTATGGTAGTGATAGGCATTGTTTTTCAAGAAAATAGTATGAAGAAAAGACTTGAAACTAGTTTTTTTTGTGGTAGTTGCATGCATTTATTGTATATATTTGATAGATGAGTCTCTACAGTAGTGATAGATATTGGTTTTAATGAAATTAGCATGAAATGAGATGAAACAAGTTTTTTTGTGGTAGTTGCATGAATTTATAGTATATATTTGATAGATGAGTCTCACTAGTAGTGATAAACATTGGTTTTCAAGTAATTAGGAAGAAAAGAGTTGAAACTAGTTTTTTATTGATAGTTGCATGAATTTGTTGATATATTTCATAGATGACTCTCTACAGTAGTGATAGACATTGGTTTTCAAGAAGTTATTGAAGAAAAGACTTGAAACTAGTTTTTTTTGTGGTAGTTGCATGCATTTATTGTATATATTTTATAGATGAGTCTCTACAGTAGTGATAGATATTGGTTTTCAAGAAATTAGCATGAAATGAGATGAAACTAGTTTTTTTGTGGTAGTTGCATGAATTTATAGTATATATTCGATAGATGAGAGTCTATAGTAGTGATAGATATGGGTTTTCTAGAAATTAGTATGAAGAAAAGACTTGAAACTAGTTTTTTTGTGGTAGTTGCATGAATTTATTGTATGAGTCTCTATGGTAGTGATAAACATTGGTTTACAAGCAATTAGGAAGAAAAGAATTGAAACTAGTTTTTTTGTGGTAGTTGCATGCATTTATTCTATATATTTGATAGATGAGTCTCTACGGTAGTGATAGATATTGGTTTTCAAGAAATTACCATGAAGAAAATACTTGAAACTAGTTTTTTTTTTTGTAGTTGCATGAATTTATTGTCTGAGTCTCTATGGTAGTGATAGACATTGGTTTTCAAGAAATTAGCATCAAAAGACTTGAAACTAGTTTTTTTTGTGGTAGATGCATGCATTTATTGTATATATTTGATAGATGAGTCTCTACAGTAGTGATAGATATTGGTTTTCAAGAAATTAGCATGAAATGAGATGAAACTAGTTTTTTTGTGGTAGTTGCATGAATTTATAGTATATATTCGATAGATGAGTCTCTATAGTAGTGATAGATATTGGTTTTCAAGAAATTAGCATGAAAAAAAGACTTGAAACTAGTTTTTTTGTGGTAGTTGCATGAATTTATTGTATGAGTCTCTATGGTAGTGATAAACATTGGTTTTCAAGTAATTAGGAAGAAAAGAGTTGAAACTAGTTTTTTATTGGTAGTTGCATGAATTTGTTGATATATTTCATAGATGACTCTCTACAGTAGTGATAGACATTGGTTTTCGAGAAATTAGCATGAAAAGAATTGAAACTAGATTTTTTGTGGTAGTTGCATGCATTTATTGTATATATTTGATAGATGAGTCTCTACGGTAGTGATAGATATTGGTTTTCAAGAAATTAGCATGAAGAAAAGACTTGAAACTAGTTTTTTTGTGGTAGTTGCATGAATTTATTGTATGAGTCTCTATGGTAGTGATAGACATTGGTTTTCAAGAAATTAGCATGAACAGACTTGAAACTAGTTTTTTTTGTGGTAGTTGCATGCATTTATTGTATATATTTGATAGATGAGTCTCTACAGTAGTGATAGATATTGGTTTTCAAGAAATTAGCATGAAATGAGATGAAACTAGTTTTTTTGTGGTAGTTGCATGAATTTATAGTATATATTCGATAGATGAGTCTCTATAGTAGTGATAGATATTGGTTTTCAAGAAATTAGCATGAAAATACTTGAAACTAGGTTTTTTGTGGTACTTGCATGAATATATTGTATTGTACCGCCCTGGTAGTCGGAAGTGATGACGTGGCAGCAAGCTATTATGCAGGCGTGTTGAGCGGGGCCCATGGCTGGCAGAAGGGAAGGAAGTCGGGGGCTCGTGTGGTCGCCAGCTATTAAGTTGGCGTGCTCCAATCTCTAGCATACCTAAACCGGCGGTCACCAAGATTGAGATGAAGTCGCCGGATGCGAACCCAGACGACCTAGTGGTTAGAGATCGCCGAAACAAGTACATCGCCGAAGATGAAGTCGTCAGATAGTCATTTCCTAGCTGGCCAGAGGCTGAGGTCGGGTAACGGCTTACCTGAACATGCACGGTGAAGCAAGAGAAGTAGATTATGAAGGCGGGCGGCGAGACCACAGGGAAGGTGTGTATGAAGGCACCCGTACTCGCCACGCAGAAGAGATCACGCTCCAAGTGATGGAGGAGGGCCCAAGCTCACCACACGATGAAAGCCAAGCCTCCAAGACTAGACGGTCTAGCCTATGATGAGGAGCGTCTAGACTCAAAAAGGAGCGTCTAGCCCATGAAGAGGAGCGTCTAGGCCATGATGAGGAGCGGCTACATAAGGAGCGTCTAGGCCATGATGAGGATTCCTTCTAGACCGTCTAGCTTCACATACACATGGGTCAAAGCTACGGTTTTGGGAAGAGAAGACCTTTGTAATTGTTACATAAAGGCCCATTAGGGGTGCTTAGTAATTAGAGTAGTGTAGAAAGCATATTTGTGTGAAACATTCTAGAAAGACTATGGAGGGGGTGAGCATAAAAACTAGACACACCCCTCCCCATGTGCACCCATGTGCCATGTGCACCCATGTGCTTCACATTTACATTTCATTTGGCTAGCATTAGGGTTGCATTATGGTCCTCCTTAGCCTATAAAAGGAGGAGCCTACACCTTGTATTTTCAAGTTTATTTGAGTATTGTTATGCTGCCCATTTTGTGCACTAGCTATACTTCTCCTAGAAATCTAGGCTATAAACTTCATTCCTTCACCTTTCTCCTTTGAGCTCGCCTAACCTCTCAAACCCATACTCATCATGCACCTTCAAAGCCAACACAACTCCTAGGAGGGCTTTGTTTCACTCATCCATTGCTTCCGCATCATTTTTACTACTTTGATTCAAGAAGAACACATGAAATGCCATCATTTGGTATCATGAGCTTTTGGTTCTTCAAGATGAGTAGCTTGTCTTTTTAATTTCAGTTCTTCTTTATTTCATCTTTGTCATTTCAATTCCTTACTTGTCTTGCTGTTTTTTATATTTTAATTTGTTCTTGGTGTGCTTTGTGGAAGATCCAACCCAAGCACTCTTGTTCATTTGATCTTGAACAAGTTCTTGTGCAATTTGTGATAGGATTCCATACACCTTTGTGTTGCTATTTTTGTTTTAGGCTTTGAGTCTTTATTGCTTTCATTATTTTGCTTCATATTATGCTTTGAGTCTTTAATTTTCTGAATCTATACATGTTTTGTCAAGTCATGTTCATCCATATTGTCATCAATTCTTAGTAGTCCTATTTTTTGGTTTGATTGTTTCTTGTTTTGGGTCTCTTTATATTGCTTTAATCTGCTGTTATTTTGATCCTTTGGTGCTTTTTATTTTTAGTTTGAGTTCATAATTGTGTCTTAGTTCATACACAATTTCCATTCTCACATTTTCCATTGTGTTAATTTGGTTATCTTGCTGTTTTCTTCCAGTTTTCCAGTTTTTCCCCTGTAACACCTCTCTGTTCTGGGCTGTTTTGTTTACAGAATTTTTTTCATCCATAGGAAAATTCTGAATTTCTGGAAAATGAAAGTTTAAGGTGTTATAGAAAGGACAAAAAAAGAATGAGGTCAAAAGAAGCAACAGAAAAAAATGATAAATCTCACAAAATCAGAGTGCGAATCTTGAACGTTCCAGCTGGCCTAACTGCACAACAAATTTGCAAAAATTATTAAAACAAAATGGTGCATGCGTTTTAGGTGATTCCAAAGCCAAAATTTAGCTAAGATCCTGAATTTTCTTGTATCCAAATTTCAGAAACAAATCTTACAATTACAGCTCAGCATAAATCGGGGAACAAACACGTTTTTCTGGCCCACAACATTTTCCAGTGGTGCTGTTTTTTTTTATTTGGTCATCTACTCTAGTGCTTTCTTTAGGAATTCCTTTTGTGTGCCAACTTTTATTGAGTACCTTTAATTGTTTGCTTTAATTTCTTGAATCTCTCTTTAAGTTGTCATACTATAAATCCTTTTGGTAGTACTGTTTTCTTTCAATTAAATTTGTTTCTTGCTTTTGTTTCTTGACCTCTCATTTTGGGTGCTGGAATTTAATTCTCTCTTGGTGCTTATGTGCATGGAAATTGACTTGGTTTAAGGTTAAGCCCTTGTGAATAGGTGCTGGAAATTGGAGAATTAAAGCCAACTTTCTAAGGAGGAGTCAAAGCTAAGGCGAAACAAGCTTCTTGAAACAAACACTACAAACACCTAAAAGATCAACAATCAAGACAACAAAGAAAGTGCACTAACCAAAAAGAGGAACAACAAAGGGGGTTTTCTTATCTCCTTTACAACTTGGTTTATTGTTAATTACCTCTTTTAAATTACGTATTAGACGGTGAGTGTGTCTTCAAGGGCTCAAAGTGTCCAAGAAGCCTCACCTAGGGCCGAATAGCATAGTAATTTTGCTTAGTAATTTGTTGCTTGTTTGAACTTGTTTTCTTTGTTTCGGTAGAAACGCTTTGCATGCTTATTTTGTGTTAAACCGACTAGCTTTGTTAAATTAGTTAGCATACATTGTTTTCTTGCATTGAAAAAAAAAATTGATTTCTCAACTTATTTGTGTTCTAAGTGTTTCACTAAGAGAAAGTCTTGTGTGAAGATATTGGAGGATAGTTTTTGGCAAGGAAAAGGCTTGGTATTTAAGTAGTCCTTTGTGACTCACCTCCCTTACCTGGAAAACTACCTTCTTTAACTTTCCTAAACTTTCTCAAAGTAAAACACCTATATACACAAAGCTTTAGCCATGTCTTCTTCTTCTCATTCTACAAAGTCTATTGGAAGTGAATTAAAATCTTTAAAAACTCTTTTGAAAGAAGTTTCACAAACTGTGCAATCAATTGCATATAGACAATTGGAGAGTGAGACTAAACTTAATGTTTTGACTAAAGCAAAGGATGAGAAGTCTCACATTCTAAAAAAATTACCTTCTCATGCATATATCTCTAAAGATCATGATTCTTTTGGGGAGGGAAGCATTAGAGTAAATGATTATTATCAAGCACCCCCTAGAAGACATAGAGGAGATAGAAAAGAACAAGAAAACCCAAGAGAGGTTAGGGTAGACCAACCCCATTTCCATGGAAAAGAAAATATAGAAGCTTGCCTAGATTGGGAAATGAGGGTAGAAAAATTGTTTGCTTCCCATAAAGAAAGAAAGGAAAGAAAAATACAAAAGAAGAGAGGGGAAGTCGAAAGGGAAGCTAAAGAAAAAGAAGAAAAAGAAAAGCATGAGAAGACCCTTGAATAACAAAAGGCGTGGGAGAAGAGTGTTCCTTCCCACAAGGTCATTCAACAAGAAGGAAAAGTTGAAAATACATTTGAAAATATACCTCTTGTTGAACAACCTAGCCTTACCTTTTGTAAAGGAACACTTGCAAGCCTAAGTGAAAAAGAAGAGTCTTTAAAAGAAGCTTGCATAGATAAAAATGAAATAGATTATTTCTCATATGTGCTAGGATATCACCAAGTGAATGTCAAGTTTTTTATAAGCATCTACAAAAACAATTTTTTATGTGAAGTAGTGCCTAAAGAAACTTGTCATGTCTTATTGAGACAACCATTGCAAAGTGTACAAATCCTTATAAACAATGGTTGTCACAACGAGACTATCCTTACACATAAGAGAAAAAGTCTTCATGAAAGAGAACTCATGGGACAAATTAGAGTTGATAAAACTCTAGAGCTTTTAAAAGGAAAACTTTTGTCCCCCATGAGAAAAGAAGTTCAAAGACATTACCTTAGGTACAATTCTTGTTTTCAAAATACGCCCAAGGCAATGTCTCATAAACTCTATACTCCTTCACCTTTTGCAAATGATCCTTGGGAAGATATAAATTTCCTATTAAAACTCCCTAGGACAACAAAAGGTTGTGATTCAATCTTCATGGTTATGGATAAACTCTTCTCTAGAGAAGTGATACATCTTCATGGTTTATCTTCAAGCATAGTGTTGAATAGAGTTCCAAATTTCGCAAACCATGATTTGAGGATTTCCTTTGGAAAACTTGCAACTAAATTCCACACTTTAAATTCTTATCATCCTCAAACGCATGGTCAAAATATATTTGAAAATCTAGCTCTTTCTACTATGCCTAGAATAATCATGAAGTGCACACACAACTCTAGAGGTGAGCAAACATACCATAAAGTAGTTCACAAAACTACTTATATTTCTACTTTTAAAGTTATGTGTGGGTTCAATCATCTTTCTCCTTTTAAGTTGTTACCATCTTCTATAGGATTTATGCCTAAAGAGAAAGTAACCACAAATGAACCTTTTAAAATACATAAGATGATTAGAGACCACACACAACCATTAAAAGAGAAACTTTGTCCAAGGTTGCCAAAACCAAAAGAAAAGCAAAAATGGCAACCTAGTAAAATTAATTTGCAAACTAACACCTATGCCTTATTTGATTATTTCTATAGGTGGACGTTTGATCCAGGAGGACAAGCTTTGGCGAAGCAAAAGGTTGCTATCCGAGATCAAGTCTGTAGATCTGAGGATAGATCTTTTCCCGAAGGAGGAGATGATGGACACCATCCAGCCACAACCATCCCCCTAGTTGAAGAAAAAGCTTTGGATTTGAGGACAAATCCTTTTCAAGAGGGAGGGGATGATGGAGGAGGGCCCAAGCTCACCACACGATGAAAGCCAAGCCTCCAAGACTAGACGGTCTAGCCTATGATGAGGAGCGTCTAGACTCAAAAAGGAGCGTCTAGCCCATGAAGAGGAGCGTCTAGGCCATGATGAGGAGCGGCTACATAAGGAGCGTCTAGGCCATGATGAGGATTCCTTCTAGACCGTCTAGCTTCACATACACATGGGTCAAAGCTACGGTTTTGGGAAGAGAAGACCTTTGTAATTGTTACATAAAGGCCCATTAGGGGTGCTTAGTAATTAGAGTAGTGTAGAAAGCATATTTGTGTGAAACATTCTAGAAAGACTATGGAGGGGGTGAGCATAAAAACTAGACACACCCCTCCCCATGTGCACCCATGTGCCATGTGCACCCATGTGCTTCACATTTACATTTCATTTGGCTAGCATTAGGGTTGCATTATGGTCCTCCTTAGCCTATAAAAGGAGGAGCCTACACCTTGTATTTTCAAGTTTATTTGAGTATTGTTATGCTGCCCATTTTGTGCACTAGCTATACTTCTCCTAGAAATCTAGGCTATAAACTTCATTCCTTCACCTTTCTCCTTTGAGCTCGCCTAACCTCTCAAACCCATACTCATCATGCACCTTCAAAGCCAACACAACTCCTAGGAGGGCTTTGTTTCACTCATCCATTGCTTCCGCATCATTTTTACTACTTTGATTCAAGAAGAACACATGAAATGCCATCACCAAGGCAGCTATGCACTGAGTTGTTTCATGCATAAGTAACTTAGCCAAAAGCCTGAAGAGTAAGAAGTGGTGCCCAAGTCAAGGATGCTCCAGATGGTGACACGTGTACAGCTGGATACGAGCCACGTGTCCAGATGTGTAACTGTCAGGAGAGAGAAAGTGCACAGGTATATAAGAGATTCTAACGAACTTTTGAGGTACGCACGTTTAGATTACTTCTTTACGCTTGCGAGAGCTTGAGTACGCTGAGAGAGAATTTTGCACGGTTCCTTAGAGTTCTTGAGTTTTCTCTTAGTATTTGGTGGTTCAGTCGCTGACTTGGGCGTCGGAGCGTGATCGGCCGCAGCGGCGCCGTTCTGTCTTTTGCAGGTTCTTGAGGTGAATCATGGTGAAGGACGGAGGCTAACACGGCGCAGAAGTCGATCCAGGTGTGACGAGGCAAGGTTCTTGCGTCCCGGTCAACAGGCAGGATCATCAGGCGCCCACCGTGGGGCCGTGTAAAACTTGTTCCCATCCACAGCGTGAGTTCTTGGAAGTTTCTGCAGTTTCTGTGCGGTTGCATGCTGGTGCAACCATTTTCCGCCGTTCATTCAAGCTTTGTTCGATAGATTCGCGTTTTCCACCGTTCGTTTGAGTTCTTGTTCGGTGAGGAGAGGTTTTTCGCTGTTTACGTGAGTTTCAATCGGTGAAATCGAAGCTTCGACGTTCGTTCGGACTTTTCAACCGGTGAATCAGAGGTTTTGGTGGAAAAATTGAAGGTCTGCGGTGAAGTCGCGAGTTTCTGTGAAGGTTTTGCTGTCGAGGTTGTGCTCTTGGAGTTCTTTGGAGTTTGCGAGGTTCTTACCGATTGATTGCTGGATCGATCGTTGCTGAAGGAGGTGTTGTTCGTCGCTCATTGTGATCTGTTATGTTTTCATGAGAAAGATGAGAAGCAATCGTTCAAGTCCAGTTGTGCCAGTTGCTGCTGAAGGCGCCATGACTATGGCGCAAATGGTGGAGATCATGCGTTCGCTGCAGGCGAATGTGGAAGCCTCGCGCATAGAGCAGGCAAAGATGCATGAGGACCTGGTCGCCTTTCGGGCCAGGAATGAAGAGCTCAGCAAGGTAACTGAGGAATTGCGCCAAGCTCTTCAGGAGCAGAGAGGGCGCCCAGTCGTTGAGGAGGTCGCGCCGTCGTCGCCGCCTCGCGTTTTCCCCATGCCTTTTGCTCAGGCGATCACAAACACGCTTATCCCTACGAGTGTGGTACCCGTGAAGGCTGTTTTCACCGGCGTGGAGGATCCTGAGGCACATCTCACCACGTTCCACACGCAGATGATGCTGTCAGGAGGCTCGGATGCTGTGTATTGCAAAATGTTTGTGAGCACGCTCCAGGGAACAGCGCTGGAATGGTTTGTGAGCCTGCCTACTGGCCACATAACCAACTTCCAGCAGTTTTCGAAGCTTTTCGCCGAGCAGTACATAGTGAACAAGGCGCCCCCTAGGGTGTCTTATGATCTGTTCAACATAAGGCAGTACCAGGGAGAGTTCCTCAGGGACTACTTGAATCGTTTTGGGGCGCAGATGGTCCGCTCGCCGGCCAAGGACGAAGAGATGTTTGTGTACGCCTTCAAAAAGGGCGTGCTACCGGGACCTTTCTGCGAGGCACTGATCAGGGCTCACCCCGCCACGTTTGCTGAGGTTAGGCGACTTGCGGTGGCCCACATCGCCGATGAGAGCGAGGTCGCCGAGAAGAGAGGGAGCGTGGCCCCGGCTCGGCCACGTGCCCAGACCAGGATCCAGCCACAGAGGGTGCTGGAGACAGCGGCGGCCAGGAGGGATCAAAGGACCCGCCATCCTTATGATCCAAGAAAAAACAAGGGCAAGGGGCCAGGGCGCCCCAGGGAGTATAACCGCCCGCCAAAGCATAAGTTTGTCATGGGACTGGCGGACCTGATCGCCATTCCCAATATAGCAGCCAGGCTAAAGGCGCCGGAGAAGGTGGGCGACAAGGTGTTGGGACCAAAGCCAGACGCCTGGTGCGAATTCCACCAGGGCTTTGGTCACACCGTTGATTCATGTTTAGCATTGGGATACCAGCTCGACGACCTGGTCAAGAGCGGTTTCCTGAACGATTACCTGCTGGATAGAAGAACGGGGGGCGCGTCGAGCTCTCAGCCGGCGGGTGGTGAGGCTCAGCAGCATGAGATGCCCACTCATGGAGAGATCCACACCATCGCAGGAGGTTTCTCGGGTGGTGGATGCACCGCGTCACAGAGGAAGAAGTACGCGAGGTCTGTGATGACGATGGACATGTTCGAAGATCACTCGCCGAATGTGGACATTACGTTCACAAAGCAAGATCTCCGGGACGTTGTACCTCATGACAACGATCCTATAGTCATCTCGCTGGTTACGGCGGGAAGGAAGGTCCACAGGGTTCTGGTGGACCAAGGAAGCTCGGCAGATGTGATGTTCGGGCCGACTTTCACACAGCTGCAGTTGCCCCTTGACCAGTTGAGGCCCTATGGAGGGTGCCTGTACGGGTTCGCTGGTGATCAAGTGGAGGTCAGGGGGTACATCGAATTAAGAACTACATTCACGGATGAGGCGGGCTCGAGAACGGAGAAAATCAAGTACCTCGTAACGCTCCCTAAGCATATAACATTCTGTTGGGAAGGCCAACACTCAACAGAATAGGAGCTGTGCCTGCAACCAGGCACATGAAGGTGAAGTTGCCATCAATGGAAGGGGTGGTGATCACCATCAAATCTGACCAGAAGGAAGCGAAGAAGTGCTATGAGAATAGCCTGAAAAACAAGAGGTCAGTGAGTTACATCACAACGACGCCGCCTCCCGGTGTGAAGCCCAAGCCAGCAGAGTGGCGAGTTGTTGGTGCGGCGATGAAGCTGGCCGCCGGAGGCGACGTCGCCATGAGGGATGCTGAGGCTGAGGGAGAGAACGCCGAGTGGGAAGAAGAGGCGAGGAACCGCCCAGAGGAAGCGAGGGAGCTGGAAATCGCCAGGGCGGGGATCGCCAGGGAAGCTAGACCCAAACCCGTTGAGGAATGGCTCGAAAGGGAGATCGGGGGAAAGGTCTTTAAATTGGGAAGATCCTTGGAGGCTGAGCTCCAAGACCAGATTGCCAAGGTGATAGAGCGGCATCTGGATGCTTTCGCATGGTCTGCTTCAGACATGCCAGGAATTGACCCCGACTTCTTGTGCCACCATCTAGCAATGGACAACCAGGTCAGACCAGTGCGACAGAGAAGAAGGAAGTTCAACGAGGAGAGAAGGCAGGCGATCAGGGATGAAACCCAGAAGCTCCTCGTTGCAGGCCATATCAGGGAAGTCGAGTACCCTGAGTAGCTGGCCAATGTCGTGCAGGTGAAGAAAAGCAATGGGAAGTGGCGCATGTGCGTCGATTTCACTGACCTGAATAAGGCTTGCCCAAAGGATTCGTATCCTCTGCCAAGTATAGACGCCCTGGTGGACAGTGTTGCAGGGTGTAAGTTGCTGAGTTTCCTGGACGTCTTCTCCGGGTACAACCAGATAAAGATGCATCCCATGGATGAAGAGAAGACCGCCTTCATGACCGAGAGATCGTGCTACTGCTACAAGGTAATGCCCTTTGGGCTGAAGAACGCGGGGGCCACGTACCAGAGGTTGATGGATCGGGTACTTGCACCGATGCTGGGGAGGAATGTGCAAGCGTACGTAGATGACATGGTCGTGACCTCGCCAAAGAAGAGCAAGCACGTCGCGGACTTGGAGGAGTTGTTCACCACAATCGCCAAGTTCAAATTAAAGCTGAACCCCGAGAAGTGCATTTTTGGCGTAGAGGCGGGGAAGTTCCTGGGATTTCTCCTGACTGAAAGAGGAACAAAAGCCAATCCTGATAAGTGTGCTGCCATTTTGGCGATGAGGAGCCCGGCTACCGTGAAGGAGGTGCAACAGCTTACAGGTCGGATGGCTGCCCTGTCTCGTTTCGTATCAGCCAGCGGAGAGAAGGGCCATCCGTACTTTCAGTGTTTAAGGCGAAACAACAAGTTTGCCTGGACGAAGGAGTGTGAAGAGGCCTTCGTCAAGCTTAAAGAGTACCTGGCGAGCCCGCCGATTTTGTGCAAACCTCTGGTGGGGACCCCCCTCAGGTTGTATTTTGCTGTAACTGAGAGGGCGGTAAGTGCGGTGCTCGCCCAAGACCAGGACCAGGCTCAGAAGCCTATTTATTTCGTCAGCAAAGTGCTGCAGGGCCCGGAGGTGAGGTATCAGGCCTTGGAGAAAGTCGCACTGGCTGTGGTATTTTCGGCAAGAAGGTTGCGCCATTATTTTCACAGTTTTACAATACTGGTGATGACCGACTTGCCCATCCAGAAGGTTCTGAAGAAGCCCGATGTAGCTGGGAGGATGGTGAAGTGGGCGGTGGAGCTGTCGGAGTTCGATATCAAGTATGAGCCCCGAGGTCCGATCAAGGGGCAGATTTTCGCTGATTTCGTGGTTGAACTCTCTTCAGAAGCAGCACGAGTTGAAGGGGATGATTTCCGTTGGGTGCTCTCGGTGGACGGATCATCGAACCAGCAGGGTAGCGGTGCTGGAGTCATTTTGGAGGGGCCCAACGGCATGTTGATTGAGCAATCCCTGAGGTTTGCCTTCAAGGCCAGCAACAATCAAGCAGAGTATGAGGCGCTGATCGCCGGAATCTTGCTGGCCAAGGATATAGGAGCTAGGGTGCTGATTGCTAAGAGTGACTCACTACTGGTCACGGGACAAGTAACAGGCGAGTTCCAGGCCAAGGATCCACAAATGGCGGCTTACCTGGAGTATGTGCAGGAGCTGAAGAGTTCCTTCGTCTCCTTTGAAGTGGTGCATGTGCCCAGAGAGCAGAATGCCCGAGCTGACTTGCTAGCTAAGCTCGCCAGTTCGGGCAAGGGGGGTAGGCAGAGGACGGTGATCCAAGAAACTCTGAAGATGCCTAGAGCCTTTGTGGCAGATCACCTGGTTCTTCAAATAAGCAAGTCGACAGAGAAAGCGGCGAGGAGTCACAGGCCTCTGACTCAGCAGGTCTGCGCTACGCATGAGCCAGACACGTGGATAACGCAGTACCAGCGATGCCTGGCAGATGGCCTTCTCCCGCTAGATCCGACGGAGGCTAGGAAGATAAAGAAGAATTCTAGCAAGTTCACAATGATTGATGGCGAGTTGTACAGGTTTGGGTTCACACACCCACTCCTGGAATGTGTGCACGGAGAGAAATGTACAAGAATCATGGTCGAGCTCCATGAAGGGATATGTGGAAGCCACGTCGGGGGTCGAGCTCTGGCCGCAAGAACCCTCCGTGCAGGTTACTATTGGCCTACAATGAGAGAATACTGCAAGAAGTACGCACAGTGTTGCAAGCAATGTCAGCAGCACGCCGATTGGCACAAGGCGTCTCCCGAGGAGTTGAAGTCGATTTACAGCCCTTGGCCGTTTCATACATGGGGGATCGACATTTTGGGACCTTTTCTGATGGCATTTCATGAAGTTCTTCTTGAATCAATGTAGAGTAATGGGGCGGAAGCAATGAATGAAGGTGAGCAAGATCCTCCTAGGAGTGGTGTTGATCTTGTAGGTGCATGCTATGTGTGGTTATTGGGTGGTTCGGCCAGCCCAAGGGAAAAGATGAAGGAATTGAAGTTTAGAGCCTAGGATTCTAGGGAGAAGCAAAGTTGAGCACAAATGGGCAGCATAACTTTACTCACAATAAACTTGAAAATACAAGGTGTAGGGTCCTCCTTTTATAGGCTAAGGAGGACCATAATGCAACCCTAATGCTAGCCAAATGAAATGTAAATGTGAAGCACATGGGTGCACATGGCACATGGGTGCACAAATGAGCACATGGGGAGGGGTGTGTCTAGTTTTTATGCTCACCCCCTCCATGGGCTTTCTAGACCGGCCTTGGTAAATTTAGAGGTTTTTTTAGAAACTCTAAGTTTACCTAGGTTGGTGTTTTAGGTGCCAAAATTAATTCTAAGAAAATTACAAATAAAGTTCCTCTGCTAATTTTGACAGGAAATTAAAGTCTACTCTACACTAGAGTTTATGGCATTTGAACATGTAAAAGAACGTCTTCTTGGATCCTCTTGGCCATAACTCTATGGTTGGCCCAAATCTACCCTTTGGTGGGCTTGCATGTGGGCTTGTGCTTGGGCCTCTTCCATCATCCCCTCCCTCTTGAAAAGGATTTGTCCTCAAATCCATTGCTTCTTCTTCTTCATGGCTAGGGGAATGGATGTGGCTGGATGGTGTCCATCATCTCCTTCTTCTTGAGAAGATCTATCCTCAGATCTAGAGATTTGATCTCGGATAGCAGCCTCTTGCTTCTTCAACTATGCTTGCCCTCCCGGATCAAACGTCCACCTAGGGGAATTATCAAATAAAGCAAATGAGTTAGTTGAAGCAGTTATATACAAATCAATTTTATGAAGTTGCCATTTTTGTTTTTCTTTTGTTTTTGGCAACTTTTTACAATATTTCTCTTTTGATGGTTGCATGTGTTCTCTAATCCTCTCATGCTTTGTAAAATTTTCAATAGTGGTTACTTGTTCCTTAGGCATAATTCCTTTAGGAAGTGGTAACAACGCAAAAAGAGAAAGAGGACTATGTTCACATACAACTTCAAATGTAGAAATATTAGTAGTCTTGTGGACTACTCTATTGTATGCATGCTCAATAGAAAAAGGATACTCATCCCAAGAATTGTGGTTGTCTTTCATGATTTCTCTAGGCATAGTAACAAGAGCTATGTTTTCAATTTTATTTTGACCATTCATTTGAGGATGATAAGAATTTGAAAAGGACAACTTAGTTGCAAGTTTTTCCAAGAGAATCCTCAAATGATGGTTTTCAAATTTTGGAGCTCTATCCAACACTAAGTTTGAAGAGAAATCATGAAGACTTGTCACTTCTTTAAGGAAGAGTTTATCCATGTCCATGAAAATGGAATCAAAATCTTTTGTCGTCCTAAGAAGATCTAATATGAAATTTAGGCTTATGTCTTCCCAAGGGTCATTTGCAAAAGGTGAAGGAGTATAGAGTTCATGAGACATCGCCTTAGATGTATTTTTAAAACACGGAATGTATCTAGGGTAATGTCTTTGAACATCTTTTCTCATGGGTGACAATAATTTTCCTTTTAAAAGCTCTAGAGTTTTATCAACTCTAATTTGACCCATGAGTTCTCCTTCATGAAGAATTTCTCTTTTATGTGTGAAGGTAGTCTCGTTGATACAACCTTTGTTCATGGAAATTTCAATTCGTTGCAAAGATTGTCTCAATAAGACATGACAAGTTTCTTTAGGCACTACTTCACATAAAAAATTGTCTTTGTAGATGCCTATAGATGACTTGACCTTCACTTGGTGATATCTTGGCATGTATGTAAAATAATCTACTATATTTTTATCTATGCAAGCCTTTTTTAAGGATTCTTCTTTTTTTTCTAGGCTTGCAAGTGTTCCTTTACAAAAGGTAAGGCTAGGTTGTTCAACAAGAGGTATATTTTCAAATGTATTTTCAACTTTTCCTTCTTGTTGAATGACCTTGTGGGAAGGAACACTCTTCTCCCACGCCTTTTGTTTCCCAAGGGTTTTCTCTTGCTTTTCTATTTTTACATTTTCTTCACTCTCACTAGCTTCTTTTTCTTGGCTAGTATTCTCATCTTTGTCCCTTAAGATCATAGATCTTTCATTGAAACATTGAGATGCTAATTGATCATTGCCAAGGTATTCTAAACATGGAATTTCTCTAGCTTGAGTGTGAGAGATATGCTTGGTTAGGTTTTCTTGTCTCTCTTTCCTAGCTCTCCTAGGGAATTGTTGATGATATTCATTTTTCCTAAGACTTTCTTCCCCAAGATAATCATGATGTTTAGAGCTAGATGCATGAGAATGTAATTTTTTTGAAAATTGAGACTTCTCATTCTTTGCTTTAGTCAATTCATTAGTTTTGATCTCATTCTCCAATTGTTTAGATGAAATTGATTGAATATCCTTAGTAAGTTGCTTCAAAAGAGATTTCAAGGATTTCACCTCACTTTTAACTGATTTAGAGGAGTGAGAAGACATGACTAAAACTTTGTGTGTAGAAGTATTTTACCTTGAGAAAAATTTAGGGAAGTCAAAGAAGGTAGTCTTCCAGGTAAGGGAGGTGAGTCACAGTGGACTACTTAAATACCAAGCCTTTGCCTTAGCCAAAAACTATCCCTCAATGTCTTCACACAAAGCTTTCTCTTAGTAAACCACTTGGAACACAATTAATTTGAGAAATCAGATTTTAATGCAAGAAAAACAATGCATGCTAACTAATTAACAAAGCTATACGGTTTTTAACAAAACTTAAAACAACCACACATACAAAGCGTTACTAATTAAGCAATATAGAAACAACTAAGAACAATTAACAATTGCTAATTAAAGAGTTCTATACTAGTCGGCCCTAGTTGAGGCTTCTTGGACACTTTGAGCCCTTGAAGACACACTCACCGTCTAAATCGTAATTAAGAGGTAATTAACAAAAATTAAGTTGTAAGGAAATTAAGAAAAACTCCCTTTGTTGATCCTCTTTTTGCTAAGTGCACTTCCTTGTTGTCTTTGCTTGTTAGCCCTCCAAAATGTGTGTAGTGTTTTGAGAAAGTTTGCTTCGGCTTTGTCTTTGTCTTCCCCTTAGAATGAAGGTCTTGATTCTCCAATTTCCAGCACCTATCAAAGGGCTAAACCTTAACCAAGTCAAGTTTCCATTCACATAAGCACCAAAGGAAAATAAATTCCAGCACCCAAATTAGAGGTCAAAGAACAAAAGCAAGAAACAATTTAATTGAATAAAACAGTACCACCAAAAGGAGTTAGATTGTGACAACTAGAAAGAGGTCCAAGAAATATTAAGCAAGCAAATAAAAGGTACCAAAATAAAGGTAGGCACACAAAAGAATCCTAAGAATGGCACTAGATTTAGATGACCAAATAAAAAAAAAACAGCACCACTGGAAAATGTTGTGGGCCAGAAAACGTGTTTGTTCCCCAATTTATGCTGAGCTGTATTTTTAAAATTTGACTCTGAAATTTGATATGCAAGATATTCAGGATCTTATCTAAAATCTGGATTTGGAATCACTCAAAACGCATGCACCTTTTTTTTTTAATAAATTTTGCAATTTTGGTGTTCAGTTAGGCCAGCTGGAGCGCCTCAGATTTGCACTCTGATTTTAAAAGATTTATCATTTTTTTTCTGTTGCTTCTTTTGATCTAATTCTTTTTTTGTCCTTTCTATAACACTTTAAAATTGCATATTCCAGAGAATCAAAATTTTCCTATGAGTGGAAATATTTTTCTGGATCAAAACAGCCAAAACAGAGAAGGTGAAAACAGGGGAATCTGAAAACTGGAAACAAAAACAGCAAGAAAAGTGCCTCTATATTTTCCAGCTCAAGGTGATTCCTAAAAATGTCAAGAATCTTGTTCTATGTGGCTATTGGAATCACATCATGTGGTATCATGAGTCTTAGGTTCATTCTTGTTTAATTGTTGAGTTGTGTCACTTTATTTCAAGAGCTCTTTTTAATTTCTTGCAATTTAAGTTTCTGTTTTAGAATTTTAATTGAGTATTCTTGCTGTTTTTCTTTTGTTCCAAGTGTTTGTGGAAAGGTTTATGGCACTCATAATTCTTATGAGTATGGTTGCTCTTTTGGAATGGCATTATCCTTCCTAGAGTTTACCTTAAGCTTCCTTTCACTTGTTACAATTTGTGTTGTGTCTTTTAATTTTTGAATCATGTCAAGTTTTGTCTTAGTCATGTTATTCCATATATGTCATTACTTCTAGTAGTACTTTTATTGTTTTGATTGTTTCTTGCTTTGGTGTCATATAATTTTCTGATTTGATGTTGATCCTTTGTGCATTTTCTTTTTAGAATTGAGTTCATACTTGTATTCTAGACCTATACAAGTTCCAATACATCATTTTCTATTATGTCTTTGCTAGTTCATCATCCTGTTTTTTATTCCTATTAGGATTCCTCTGTTTCTGAAAAAAGTGCTTACTGTTTTTCCTTATTGCAACTGATTTACGTACTTTAAAATTCTGAAATTCTGGATTTGAGATATTCAAAGTGTTATAAAAGAATAGAAAAAAGAATCATTCAAAAATATGAAGTACACAAAAAATGATAAATAAAATAAAAAAAGTGTACATTCCTGCCGAAAAAAATACGGTAATCTGGCAGCGATTTTAAAAAATTTATTTCTCTCAATTGGCTTACTGTTTTTATTTGATTCCAGTGCCATTTTTGAGTTAACATCTTGAAGTTTCTGTGGTATAAATTTCATAATCCAGTTCGCTCTACAACGTTCCAGTTAAATCAGTGAATATCAAACACAGTTTGCATAAAAAAAAATTTCCAGTAGCTAAATTTTTTTTGTTTTCTTCATCTACTCTAGTGCTTTTCCTTAGGTATTCTTTTGTGTGCCTACTTTTCTCATTGAGTTCTTTATTTTCTTGATTGTCTTTCATTCTTACTCTTTGAGTTTGTCTTACATATAGTATTCCTTTTGCAATTACCTTTTCCTTGCTGATACCTTTTCTTGTTTGTCTTTATTGTTTCTTTGGTTTTGTGGTGGTTTGCTCTTAAGATTGGTGTGCTTGCTTTGACATATTTCATTTGAGGATTCCAAGGCCTCAAGATCAGATTGGAGCAAGAACATTATTTCTTTGAGAGTGATATCTTTTTCAGCCTTAGTTCACTTCGGCAGTTTCATTACAGCTCACTGTTTTTGCTAATTTTTAACTTGTTTGCTGTTTTTGTGTGTTTGCTGTTTTTAATTACAAATGGCTGGATTTTCAAGTGATGCATCCTACAAGCAGAATTCTCCTTCCAAAGCTTCAATTATTGGTGAATTACATGAAGCTCAAAGAACAATTAGACGGTTGGAGGAGAAATTGCAAAAGATGGAGGTCCAACAAACTAGACCATCTCCTTCTATCCATGATGGACATCATTCTCATAGACCATCTTCAAGAGCTTCTTCAAATGATGTTGGCCGTGAAGATGAGCATAGGAGAAGGAGACCTCCACCCCAAGTCCATGGACAAAGACATCATCACCAAGGGGAAAGAATTCACTACGGCAATGGCTTCTACCATGATGCAAAGTCCAAGCTTCCTTCGGTCAAACTACCTTGTTTTAATGGTTCTAGTGATCCAAATGTGTATTTAGATTGGGAGGCTAAGTGTGAACAAATTTTTGAGATCCATGAGATCCAAGACGAGCATAAGCTCAAGCTAGCCACCCTAGAGTTTAGTGATTATGCCATGAAATGGTGGCATGGAATTGTAAAGGACATTATCTATCACAAGGGTCCTCCCGTGGACTCTTGGAACTCTTTAAAGGATCATATGCGCGCTAGGTTTGTGCCCCCACATTTTAGGAAAGACCTCATGTTGAGACTCCAACGGTTTCAACAAGGCACGCTAAATGTGGATGAATATTATAAGGAGCTTGAGACGCTTGTGCTTAAAATTGAATTAGAAGAAAGTGAAGAAGCCATGGTTGCTAGGTTTGTGAGTGGTCTTAGGAAGGATATTCAAGACATTGTTGAGTTACAAGAGTATTCATCATTGGGCTCTTTAGTTCATCTTGCAATGATGGTGGAAGCCCAACTTGCTAAGAAAAACTCTTTTAAAAATGCTTCCAATGATGGATACTACTCCAAGTCTTGGAGAAACAAAACTTCTTTTTCTAAACATCCTTCCAAAGATTCTTCTTTCAAACCCAAGGAATCTAAGCCATCAACTTCTAGACCTAAGTCTCCCACTAGAACATCTAACACTAAATGCTTTAAATGTATGGGTTATGGTCATATTGCTGCAAATTGTCCTTCCAAACGAAGTATGTACATGCATGAGGGCATTGTAGTTAGTGAGCATGATTCGGATTCTCCAAAGCATTCATTGCATTCTCATACATCTAGTGAGGAAGAGAGCGAATGTCCACTTGAAGGGGACTTGTTAGTTGTGAGAAGACTTCTTGGACAAGTTTCACAACCTTTTGATGAAAGTCAAAGGGAAAATATTTTCCATACAAGATGTCTTATTCAAAACAACATTTGTTCCTTGATAGTGGATGGGGGTAGTTGTGCAAATGTGGCTAGTACAAGAGTAGTAGATAAGCTTGGATTGCCTACTATCTCTCATACAAAGCCCTACAAGTTACAATGGCTTAGTGAAGTAGGAGAAATAATTGTTAATAAACAAGTCCTCATCCATTTCTCCATTGGAAAATACAAAGATGAGGTATTATGTGATGTTGTGCCCATGGAAGCCACTCATGTTCTTTTGGGAAGGCCTTGGCAATTTGATAGAAAAGTTTTACATGATGGCTTTACCAACAAATTATCTTTTGAATTCCATGGTCACAAGGTTACTTTAAAATCTCTCTCTCCAAGAGAAGTCCATGAGGACCAAGTTATCATGAAGAAAAAGAGGGAGAGTGAAAAAGATAAAAAAGATAAAAAAGATAAGAGTTCTAAGCCTACACTCCTTGTGTCTAGGCGTGACATTGAAAGGGAAATAGTGGCTCATCATCCTCTTTTTTTAGCCATCCCTAGAACTCTTAGCATAGAATTGCTTGGAAAATTTGGTAGAAGAGTTCAAAGATGTGTTTCAAGATCCTCCAAATGGACTTCCACCTTTGAGAGGGATTGAGCACCAAATTGATTTGATACCGGGCTCTTCTTTACCAAATCGTCCCGCATATAGGACCAATCCAAGTGAAACCAAGGAAATTCGCCAACAAGTTGAGGCTTTGATTGAGAAAGGGTGGGTGCAAGATAGCATGAGTCCTTGTGCTATGCCTATCATCTTAGTGCCAAAAAAGGATGGCACATGGCGAATGTGTTCGGATTGTAGGGCCATAAATAACATAACCATTAAGTATAGGCATCCCATACCTAGACTAGATGATTTGTTGGATGAATTACATGGTTCTAAAATCTTTTCAAAGATTGATCTTAAAAGCGGCTACAATCAAATCCGTATCAAACCGGGTGATGAATGGAAGACGGCTTTTAAGACCAACTTTGGTTTATATGAGTGGTTAGTTATGCCTTTTGGTTTAACTAATGCACCAAGTACCTTCATGCGCCTCATGCATCATGTTCTTAGACCTTTCATTGGTAAGTTTGTTGTGGTTTACTTTGATGACATTCTCATTTATAGCTTATCTTTGAATGACCATAGGTTGCATGTTAGGCAAGTTTTGGAAACCCTTAGGAAGGAACATTTGTATGCTAACCTTGCTAAATGTATGTTTGCTCTTGATCATATAGAATTCCTAGGGTTTGTTGTGAGTTGTAAAGGGGTCCATGTGGACAAAACAAAGGTGGTGGCCATTCAAAATTGGCCTACACAGAAATCTTTGAATGAGGTCCGAAGTTTTCATGGGCTTGCTTCTTTCTATAGAAGATTTGTCCCAAACTTTGGTACCATTGCCGCACCACTCAATGACATAGTGAAAAAGGATGTGGTCTTTCATTGGGGAGAAGCACAACAAAATGCTTTTGATACTTTGAAAGAAAAATTGACTAATGCTCCCATCTTGGCCCTTCCTAATTTCACTAAGACATTTGAGATTGAGTGTGATGCTTCAAGCATAGGTATTGGGGCTGTTCTCCTTCAAGAGGGCCACCCCATAGCCTATTTTAGTGAGAAATTGAAGGGAAGTCATCTCAACTATTCCACCTATGATAAGGAATTATATGCACTTGTTAGGGCTTTGTTTACTTGGCAACACTATCTTTTTCCCAAAGAGTTTGTGATACATAGTGATCATGAATCTCTTAAATATTTGAAAAGCCAAAACAAACTTAACAAGAGGCATGCTAAGTGGGTGGAATTCATTGAGCAATTTCCTTATGTGATCAAACACAAGCAAGGCAAAATAAATATTGTGGCGGATGCTCTTTCTAGAAGATACACCTTGCTAAATCTTTTAACCTCTCAATATCTTGGTTTTGATCACATTAAGGAACTTTATCATGATGACCTTGATTTTTCTCTCCTCTATCAAAAGTGTCTTAAGGGAGGACACAAAGACTTTTTTATTCAAGATGGCTTTCTTTTTAAGGGAAAACGTCTTTGTGTTCCCCAATGCTCTATTAGATTATCTCTTGTTAGAGAAGCTCATGAGGGGGGCTTAATAGGACATTTTGGGGTTGCTAAAACTTTGGATGTGTTGCATGAACATTTCTTTTGGCCTCATATGCATAAACATGTTCATAGTTTGTGTGATAAATGCATAGCTTGCCGCAAAGCTAAATCTAAAATGCATCCCCATGGTCTTTATACTCCTCTTCCTATCCCTTCAATGCCTTGGGTAGATATATCTATGGATTTCATCTTAGGCTTACCCAAGACATCAAAGGGAAAGGACTCCATTTTTGTGGTAGTGGATCGTTTTTCAAAGATGGCTCACTTTATTCCTTGCCACAAAGTGGATGATGCATGCCACATTGCAAACCTCTTCTTCCAAGAAGTGGTTCGCTTGCATGGGATTCCTAGGTCTATAGTGTCCGATAGTGATCCTAAGTTCTTGAGTCACTTTTGGAAGACCTTGTGGGGCAAGCTTGGAACTAAGCTTTTATTTTCTACCACTTGCCACCCACAAACTGATGGTCAAACCGAGGTGGTGAATAGAACTTTGGGACAACTATTGAGATGCTTTATTTCGGGGAATCCTAGAGTGTGGGAGAATTTACTACCCCATGTTGAGTTTGCATATAACCGAGTAGTAAATTCTACCACCTCTCATTCTCCTTTTGAGGTAGTCTATGGGTTTAATCCCCTAACACCTCTTGATCTTCTTCCTATTCCCCTTCTTGAAGATGTCTTGTGCAAAGATGGGGATGAAAAGGCTTCTTTTGTGAAAACTTTGCATAAAGACATCAAGAAGAGAATTGAGAAGAAGGTTGGCAAGTATGCTGAACTTGCCAATAAAAGGAGAAAAGCATTGTTGTTTGATGAGGGCGATTGGGTTTGGCTTCATTTGAGAAAGGATCGTTTTCCTACTCAAAGGAAGTCCAAACTAATGCCTCGAGGGGATGGACCTTTCCAAGTCCTCAAGAGGATTAATGACAATGCTTATGAGTTAGATATGCCTGATACATTCTTAGGTAGTCATACTTTTAATGTCAGCGATCTAACTCCTTTTTCTGTAGGTCTCCAGAATTCGTGGTCGAATTCTCTCCAACTCGGGGAGTATGATGGAGATCAAGCTCAAGAGAACATGGAGGCCACTCATCAAGCTCAAGAAGAGGTGGAGGCACAAATGGAGGACGCCCATGGAGGTCAAAGTCCACCTCAAAGGATTACAAGAAGCATGTTCAAAGCTTTGGGAGCTAGAGGACATTTATTTTCTCTTTTTGTAGTTTCTTTAGTTGAAGGTGCTTAGAGGGAAACTTTAGAAACCTCTTTTGTTATAGCATCTTTTAGGCTTTAGTTAGGAGCTTTAGGGGGGTGTATTAGTAGATAGGTGTAGGAGTAGAATAGGGGGTGCCAAAGTGAAGGAAAGGATCACACCTTCCTTGCTTTGCAAATAGGCGCCGGTTCTAGATTGATTTGGAGGGAATTTTGAATTGTTTTAGCTTTCATTTTTCAGCACCTTAGGCTATAAATAGAGGTGCCTTCCTTGTAAAATTCAGATTGGAATTTATCTAAAGAAACTATACTCAAAATTGGAGTGAGCATTTGGAGAGCTTTTGAGCCTTCTACTCTAGTCTTATCTTGAAGGACCATGGTTTCCTCAAGTGGCGGCTTGCACACTCATCTAGGAGCATCCATACTTCTAGTGGCGTGATCATCCAACCATTCTTCCATCTTCATGAGCATTCTCTTCTCCTTCCTTTCTTCTTCTTCAATTGTTCATGTTGCCTTGTGTTTTGAGTTGTTTTTAGTTTCGGTTCTTCCAATTTCCAGCACCTATATTCTGTTTTGTTTCTTAATTCTGTTCGGTACAATTGATTTTGGTTTAATTCTGTTCGGTCTTTTCTTTTTAAATTCCTTTGTTGATTCAATTTGACAATATTTGGTTCATCCAAATGAGTTTGGGATTTGGTACTTGTTATTGGTGAGTTCTTGACTTAGAACCATGATCCAACTCTAAGAAAAGTGCCTCTATATTTTCCAGCTCAAGGTGATTCCTAAAAATGTCAAGAATCTTGTTCTATGTGGCTATTGGAATCACATCAGGTGGGCTTGCATGTGGGCTTGTGCTTGGGCCTCTTTCATCATTTTCTATTGGCGATCAGGAAGATGAAGTACTTGGTGGTGGCAATTGAATATTTCACCAAGTGGATCGAAGCAGAACCAGTGGCCCAGATCACCGCACACAAGATCGAGAGCTTCGTGTGGAAGAACATCGTATGCCGGTTTGGTGTGCCTAAGCGCCTGGTGTCGGACAACGGGACTCAGTTTGCAAGTCACCTGTTAAAGAAGTTGTGCGAAGGGGTGGGAATTCAACAAGTATTTGCATCCGTCGAGCACCCTCAGACAAATGGCCAAGTAGAGTCCGCCAATCGGGTATTGCTAAGAGGCTTGAAGAGAAGGCTAGAGAAAGCCAAGGGATCGTGGGCTGAGGAGGTACCCCGTATAGTTTGGGCGTACCACACCACCGAGCAGTCAGGAACCCATGAGACCCCGTTTAGCTTGGTCTATGGGTGCGACGCAATGATTCCAGTGGAGATCCAGGAGAGCTCGCCGAGATTCCAGAACTTTGTAGCTGAAGACTCGAACGAGGAAAGAAGGTTGAATCTGGATTTGCTGGATGAGGTCAGGGAGGAGGCGAGATTAAAAGCTAAGGCAGTGAAAAGAAGGATTGAACGAAGGTATAACTCGAAGGTGATGCCAAGACATTTTAAAGAAGGCGACCTGGTGATGAGGAAGGCCCACCAGTACGAGATGGAGAAGAAGTTGTCGCCTAAGTGGACGGAACCGTTCAGGATAACCGAGGCGCTCGGGAACGGCGCCTACCGCTTAGAAACGTTGGAAGGAGCGGCGATTCCTCGCACTTGGAACGCCACGCACCTCAAGTTATATTACAGTTAAAAGCTTTGTAAGTAAAAACAAACATGAAGGGCTTTGACATGTTTCTGTTAAAACAGTTTGAAGGGGGCGTTCTTTTTTCCCTAAGGAGGGTTTTTAATGAGGCCACCCAATAAAGAAGAGTTTTCAAAGTTTAAAGTGTTTTAGATTGCATGCTTGTTGTTGTTGCGAAAGTTTTGAAGAAAGACCTTGTCACTCGCATGTGATTTAAGGCAAGTTTGAAGATATACTGCATGCTTTCTAAAAAGTTTTTAAGTCCCCATCGTTTTTCGGCGATTGGCGGCATCAGTTAAAGATAAAAGTCCTCATCCTTTTTCGGCGATTGGCAGCATCAGTTAAAGATAAAAGTCCTCATCGTTTTTCGGCGATCGGAGGCACCAGCAACGTTTAAAAGACCTCAACGCCCTTGCGCGTTCTGAGGCGAGAAAGAGTTAAAGACCTCATCGCCGTCGAGCGAGTGCAGGCGAGAAAGAGTAAAAAGTCCTCAGTGCCTCCAAGGGAGAGAAGATGTAGCCGGGCAATGTAGAGGCACCAGTAAAAAGTCCTCAGTGCCTCCAGGGGAGAGAAGATGTAGCCTCGGGGCAATGTAGAGGCACCAGTAAAAAGTCCTCAGTGCCTTCAGGGGAGAGAAGATATAGCCCCTGGGGCAATGTAGAGGCACGAGTTAAAGACCTTCTCGCCGTCGAGCGAGTTCAGGCGAGTTAAAAGACCTTCTCGCCGTCGAGCGAGTTCAGGCGAGTTAAAGACCTTCTCACCGTCGAGCGAGTTCAGGCAAGATAAAATCCTTCTCGTCTTGAACGAGTTCAGGTATGGTGTAAAGGGTGGAAGAAGTTCAGAGGGTGGCTAAGGTAGGTTCGAGGAGAGCGCCGAGCCACCCGGTTCCTTGTTCTGAAGCTCAGGGAGGTAGAGAATGATCCGAAAGGCGCCTCTACCCCCAGATGAGGGAACAATAGCCAAGTGGTGAAAGCGAGAGGAAGCATACATCGCCAAGACCCTCTGGCGATCAGAAGAAATCCAGGCGATGGCATGAGTAAGGGCCCATTTGATGGAGCAGTTCAGGTGAGTTATGCCTTAAGCTATCAGTTGGGCTGAAACTTGCTGTTTAGTGAGTAGTTTTACGATGAAGATTGTTGCTTTAAAGTTCACGAGTTATTAAGATACTATCGTTCGAGAATTGGTAGTTTGGTCGAGCTCGAAGTAGTAAGTAAACAGTTACGCCCGTAGAATTGCTAAGTCAATTTTGCTTAAGCGGTTTTTACAAGAAAAAGCAAGGCAAACAGGGAGATCATATGAAGAAGTAGAGAGATTCATGATGAAGTGGCATCAGTTCAAATACAAAGAAAGAAAGTTATTACAAAGTTTGTGCAAAGAGAATAGACAAATAAGTGATGGAGGGAGGCAGCTAATCTCCAAAAGGGACGATCTTCCCATCCACCACTTCATTGCATATTGAGATCATGGAGAGGTCAAGCTCGGGGTACTGGCAAGCGAATTGCTCCAAGGCAGCGTCAAACCCGGCGGCGAGGACTTGGGCGGAGCTCAGCTCAAGCTCTTCGTTTTGTTGCTTGAGCCCCTCGGTTTGCTGCTTCAGCTCGTCAGCTCGCTTCTTCAGTTCTTCAGTTTCCCTGCGAGTCTGAGTGAGGTCTTCGGCAACCTTCTGGTTTTCCTCCCGCGCCTGGGCCAGCTCTGCAGCGATCTTTGCATTTTCCACTCTAGCTTCGGCGAGCTCAACCACGGCTTCATCCCTCTCCTTTTCAACTTTTCCCAGGAGAACCTCCCGATCGACCGACCTCTTCTCCAGGTTCTCTACCTTGGCTGCATCCGCTTTGATTGATGTCTCCAGGTCAGCCACCTTGAGACGGTAGGGGACCAGCTTGCTCTCCAGCTCGATTTTTTCTTGAGTTAGGAGGTGCAACTTCTGGCGCAGATTGGTGGCCTCCTTACGCGCCACCCTCAGCTCGGTGCTCATGGCGTCTTCCACCCTCGAGTGTTCGATTTCAGCCATCATGAGGTTGCAAGACAATTTCTCCGCCTCGATCCTTATCAAGCGATTCTCCTCTTCGAGTATGGAGATATCACCTTGAAGTTTCTTGTTGAAGCTCTCCACAGCTTTTGTTATGATAGAGGGGAGGTCCTCTGCCATCATTTTGAGCCTGGCTGTGAAGGGCCCCCAGATCCCTTGGACCGCGAGGAGAAGGTTTGCAACCGCTGTTGGTGGAGGCGCTGAAGGAGCCTGGTGCTGGTTCTCGCCACCACCCTCTTGAATTGGTTGCTGAGGTTGGGCTTCTTTGCGTTGTGGGCGCCCTCATCCCCACCTGGCGCAACCTCGGCGATTGAGGTCGTTGAAGGAGGACCCTCTCCAGCGGATACGAATGGCGTGGAGGCGCTCAGAGGGTTCTCCATGAAGTTGGGCTCGTTGGCCTCAACCGCAGGAAGTGCAGCCGCCAAGGGCACTGCTTGAACTGGCGGTGTTGGAGCTGGGGGAGAAGGTGGTGTTGGTGTTGGTGCTGGGGGAGAAGGTGGTGTTGGTGTTGGAAGGGCAGGTGGAGCAGGTAGTGAAGAAGGTGCCACCCTTCTCCTTTTGGTGATAAGGCCATCCTCTGTTGCCTCATCGTCCTCTTCTTCATCTTCTTGGACCACTTGAGGAGTTTTCCTCTTTGGTTTCCTCAAGATGAGTTTTTTTCGTTGAGGAGTTGGGCCTTGAGGGGGCGACCTGCCCTGAGCGGCGGCGATCTCCACCATCGAGTTTGGCACGGTTTGAGAACCCGATGCCAACTTGTGGGTTCGGGCGAGCGCCCTCAGTTCAGCTAGCTTGCCTTTGCCCAGCATGATATCTGCACAGTTCAAGTATACAAGTAAGCTCAAAGACGAAAGTAAAATATATGAGTACATGTGCAAACGAGACAAACAAATGGTGCAGGAAATAAAAACCAGGTCTAGTATACAACCAGCAGGACGCCCAACAACAAGTAATAGAGATGCAGCACGAGATAAAGCCTAAAGGTCGAAGTAAGTGCTAACCTATGTGAGCTTCGAGTTGGCTCTCAAGGAACTCGAAGGTGATTATTGAAGAGGTAGGGAAGGTGATGTTAGCGGCTGCTACGCTCTTCCAGAATAGGCATAGATCCTTGTCCAGCTCGCCCATGTTGTCAGGACTTCTAGGCCTTCTGAAGCTTCCCTTGGAGTCCTTATTTCCCTTGTTTACCCAGTACAAGGGAAAACCGTCGAGCAGCAAAGGGTCTAGGTCATTCTGGCGCACTTGGACGAATTTTCCCTTCCAATCTTTGTAAGATTGCTGGAAGATCGAAAGAATCGACCTCCCAGCAATTCCGTTCAGGCTCACCCAAAGGCGATCTCCAGGATTTTTGGCCTCGAACAAGAAAAGAAATACATCTACCAAGGCCGGTAGTCCCAAGTGCGCGCACATAATTTGAAACGCCCGCACGAAGGCCCAGCTGTTGGGATGAAGCTGGGCGGCGGCGATGTCGAGCTCGGTTAGGAGTTCTCGTTCAAAACGGGTAAGGGGAAACCTAAGTTTCACCTTCTTGAAGACGGTGGTATACACGAAGCAGAACAGCTCGCCGTCGTTCCCCTTGTCATCTGCACAGATCGGCACGTCAGGAGGGCAAGACAGCACCATCAGTTTATCATCATGCTCCTTGTGGAACGAGAGGTTGGGCTCGTCCCCTTTCTTCAGCCGTAGCACTGCCAATGCAGAGTTCACTGAAGAAGTCTCCTTTAGCAGAGTTGAGGTGGCCCATGGGTATAGCTTCTTGTAGTCTGGAGAGGGAATGGAGGCTCCTCCGGCGACTGGTGGAGTTGCCTGAGCAAGGTTGGGGCGAGAGGTTGCAGGCCTCTCAGCCTGGGAAGAGGGAGCACCAAGTGCTCGCGGTGGGTTATGCGCTTGGATTGGAGGGTTTCGCGACGAAGGAGGAGGATACGCGGTGGTCTTTCTACGAGCCATCGCGGGAACTGCAAAGGAAAAAGGAAAAGAAGGATGAGCGAAGGTCGTAGAGGTCGACTTGATTGTGAATGAAGGATGAAAAACGAACAAACGAAAGTTCGTTGTGATGAAAGAAATGGAAGACGAAGCCCTAAGTTACGAAAAGGGAGAAGAAGAAGAAACAACCCACAGCGTATGCACCAGACAGTTAATGGATGATGCGAATCGGTTAAAATGCAGCAAACATCAACAGAAGAAGTAAAAGAGGTACCTTTCGATGATCAGATAAAAGTTGAAGGGGGTTGGAGATCGAGAGAGTCGAAGAGCGTCGTGGGTTTGCAGAAGAAGACTCAGAGCGTTTCGAAGGCAGGAAGATGATGAAACAGTAAAAATGAAATGGGTTTAGGGGTTTTTCAAACGATTTTTGGAAGCATAAACGACAGCTAAAGATGACCGTTGATGAAGCCACGTGTCGAGCGATTGGAAAGGTGTTTGGTGGACCGTCAGAAAAGCAGAAAGTACGAACGTTTGGAATTCTGCGCCAGCGCCACGTAGATCGGTAGTGACGTGACTTCTCTAGTCTTTTCGCTGGACAAGTCTTCGCTTAAGACTGGGGGGCTTGTGTATCGCCATGGTAGTCGGAAGTGATGACGTGGCAGCAAGCTATTATGCAGGCGTGTTGAGCGGGGCCCATGGCTGGCAGAAGGGAAGGAAGTCGGGGGGCTCGTGTGGTCGCCAGTTATTAAGTTGGCGTGCTCCAATCTATAGCATACCTAAACCGGCGGTCACCAAGATTGAGATAAAGTCGCCGGATGCGAACCCAGACGACCTAGTGGTTAGAGATCGCCGAAACAAGTACATCGCCGAAGATGAAGTCGTCAGATAGTCATTTCCTAGCTGGCCAGAGGCTGAGGTCGGGTAACGACTTACCTGAACATGCACGGTGAAGCAAGAGAAGTAGATCATGAAGGCGGCCGGCGAGACCACAGGGAAGGTGTGTATGAAGGCACCCGTACTCGCCACGTAGAAGAGATCACGCTCCAAGGCAGCTATGCACTGAGTTGTTTCATGCATAAGTAACTTAGCCAAAAGCCTGAAGAGTAAGAAGTGGCGCCCAAGTCAAGGATGCTCCAGATGGTGACACGTGTACAGCTGGATACGGACCACGTGTCCAGATGTGTAACTGTCAGGAGAGAGAAAGTGCACAGGTATATAAGAGATTTTAACGAACTTCTGAGGTACGCACGTTTAGATTACTTTTATACGCTTGCGAGAGCTTGAGTACGCTGAGAGAGAATTTTGCACGGTTCCTTAGAGTTCTTGAGTTTTCTCTTAGTATTTGGTGGTTCAGTCGCTGACTTGGACGTCGGAGCGTGATCGGCCGCAGCGGCGCCGTTCTGTCTTTTGCAGGTTCTTGAGGTGAATCACGGTGAAGGACGGAAGCTAACACGGCGCAGAAGTCGATCTAGGTTTGACGAGGCAAGGTTCTTGCGTCCCGGTCAACAGGCAGGATCATGTATATATTTGAAACATTTGTCTTTAGATAGTTTATAACAGTGATAGACATTGATTTACAAGAAATTACCATGAAAAGACTCGAAACTAGTTTTTTTTTATGTAGCTGAATGAATTTATTGTATAAATTTGATAGATGAGTCTCACTAGTAGTGATAAACATTGGTTTTCAAGTAATTAGGAAGAAAATAGTTGAAACTAGTTTTTTATTGGTAGTTGCATGAATTTGTTGATATATTTCTGATCCTGCCTGTTGACCGGAGCGCTGGAGAATGCCTCGTCAAAGGATCGACGTGCGCACCGCTTATCGCCTTTCGTTCCTCCCTGGATCTACTTCAAGAACCTGCAAAGAAACGACACGGCGCCGCTGCGGCCGATCGCACTCCGATGCTCAAGTCAGTGACGGTATCACCAAATACTAAGAACTAGAACCGTGCAAAAACTCTCTCTCACAACAGCTCTGTCACTCGCAAGCGTAAAGTGTATGAACTGAACGTGCGTACCTCAGAAAGTTCGTTAAGAGCTCTTATATACCTGGTGATTTTCTCTCTCCTGGCAGTTACAGACTTGGACACGTGGCTCGTATCCAACTGTACACGTGTCATCATCTGGAGGCTCCCTGACTTGGCGCTGCTTCTACTCTCATTTTGGCTAAGTTACCTATGCATGGTACTGCCCAGTGCATAGCTAACTTAGGAGTGCGATCTCTACTGAAACTGGCGAGTTAGGGCCTTCATACACCTTCCCTGTGGTCTCGCCGGCCGCCTTCATAATCTGCTTCTCCTTCATCTTCGGCGATGTGCTTGTTCTGGCGATCTCCGACTGCTTGGTCGCCTGAGTCTGCATCTGGCGACTTCATCCTCAACCTGGCGATCACCTATTCTGGTAAGCTGGAGATCGGAACACACCAACTTAACAATCGGCGACTACACGTGCCTCCCGACTTCCTTCTTAACTGCCGACCTGGCGCCTTGTCAACACGCCTACACTGTAGCAAGGTGCCACGTCATCATACCCGACCACCAGGGCGGTACACAAGCCCCCCAGTCTTAAGCGAAGACTTGTCTAGCGAAAAGACTGAAAGAGCCTTCGTTAACACCGGTCTACGTGGCACTGACGCAGAATTCCAAGCGATAGTACTTTCTGCTGCTCTGATGCTCCACCAAACCCTTCGCGCATCGTTCGACACGTGGCTTTCATCAACGGCTATCTTCATCTGCCGTTAGCGCTTCCCAAAACCATTTCGAAAACCCTTAAACCCATTACGTTCCACTGTTCCATCACTTTCTTCCTGCTTGCAAAACGCTCTAACTTCCCTCTGCGAAACTCTCGACGCTCTTCATCGTTCCAGATCTCCATCTTCCTCCCTTGTCTTCCTGATCATTGAAAGGTAATTACTTTCCTTCATCTGCTGGGTTTCCTTGCATTTTCACCGATTTGCATCATCCTGTAACTACCTGGTGCATACGCTGTGGGTCGTTTCTCCATTTCTCTTCTGCGTAACTTAGGGCTTTGTCGATCGTCGCAACGAACTCACATTCGTTCGTCGTTTCACCTTCCTTCCATGACCGAGTCAGCCTCTGTAACCCCCTGATTGTTTTTCCTTTCTTCTTCCTTTGCAGTTGCTATCATGACTCGCACAAAGATCACCCCAAACCCCCTCCATCAGCACGAAACCCTTCTTCACAAGCGCACGACCCACCCCAAGTTCGTGGCGCTTCCTCTTCGCAGGCTGAGAGGCCTGCATCTTCCCAAGCTGCTCTGGCCCAGGCGACTCCACCAAACGCTGGAGGAGCCCCCGTGCCTCTGCCAGACTTCAAAACACTATATCCTTGGGCCACCCCAACCCTTCTAAAGGAGACCTCATCGGTGACCACTGCGGGAGCAGTTCTGCGGTTGACAAAGGGGGACGAGGCCTATCAATCGTTTCATAAGGAGCACGACGAGAGGATGATGGTGCTGCCTTGCCCCGCCGCTCTGCCAGTGTGCGCTGATGAAAAAGTGAGCGCCGACGGCCCCTTTTGCTTTGTTTATACAACTTTCTTCAAGAAAGTCAAACTCAGATTTCCCCTCACCCGATTCGAGAGGGAACTCTTGACCGAGCTCAACATTGCCGCCGCCCAGCTTCACCCCAACAGCTGGGCGTTTGTTCGAGCCTTTCAAATAACGTGCGACCACCTGGGGCTGCCTGCGTCGGTGGACGTGTTTTTGTTTCTTTTTTAGGCCAAGCACCCAGGAGACCGCCTGTGGGTCAGCCTGAATGCCATTGCTGGGAGATCCATTTTTACCATCTTCCAGCAATCATACAAAGATTGGAAGGGGAAGTTCATCCAGGTTCGCGCAAACGATAAAGACACTTCCCTTCTCGACGGCTTCCCCTTGTACTGGGTGGACAAGGGGAAAAAGGAGTCCAAGAGCTGCTTCAGGAGGCCCAGAAGTCCTGATAGCATGGGAGCTTTGGACCGAGACCTCTGCCTATTCTGGAAGAGGGTGGCAGATGCCAACATAACATTCCTGACCCCCACCCTGATCTCCTTCGAGTTCTTTGAGGACCAGTTGGAATTCCAAATAGGTTAGGACACTACACTCTTGTTATGATATTGCTTCTGATACTGTTTCTGGGCGTCTTGTGCGATACGCACAAGACTTTGGTTTTACCTTTTCTGCATATACCTGTTTTGCTGTTTCATTGCCTCATACACCCATCTCTTTCTTCTCTGAGCTAATTCATGCATTTTCGTTTCATGCAGATAATATGCTGGGCAAAAACATGCTCGCCGATTTGAAGGCGCTCGCCCGAAACCACGGGTTGGCGACCGGTTCTCAGACGGTTGCCAACTCGGCGGTCGAGAATGCTATCGTTCATGGGCGATCACCGCCCAAGGAACCCACCCAGCGAAAGAAACTGGTCCTTAAGAGGCCAAAGCGAAAAGCCCCCCAAGTCGTCCAAGAGGAGGAGGAAGAGGACGACGAGGTCACTGAGGATGGCCTCGTTACAAAGAGGAAAAGGGTGGCACCACCTTCACCACCTACCCCACCCCCTCTTCCAGTTTTAACACCACCATCAACACCTGCTCCTCCTCCCTCATCGCCAACACCACCAGCCCCTTCACCACCAGTCCAAGCAACTCCACTGGCCACTGCGCCACCAGCAGTCGAGGCTCAAGAGCCAAACTTTCTGGAGGACCCCCCAAGTGCCTCTACGCCCCATATCTCAGCAAGAGGGGGCCCTCCTTCAAATGCTTCAGCTGCAGAGAACGTTCCGACCGGGAATGAGGTTGCTCACACCTCCCCAATTCTAATTACCGAGTCCCCGGTCGCGTCGCCACGCCAGGAAGCAAACATTGAAAACCCTGCTAAGGAAGGTGGCGGCGAGAACCCTCCACAAGCCCCCCTGGCGCCTCTCCAGGCATCCAACCTTTCCCTTGAAGTCACAAGGATGTGGGAACCTCTGACTGCCAAACTCAAAACCATAGCAGAGGATATCCCATCGATCATAACGAGGGCTGTGGAGAGCTCCACCAGGAGGCTTCAAGACGATCTCTACCACCTCAAGACTGAAAATAGTACTATGAAGGTTGAGGTGGAGAAGGTGTCATTCAGCCTAACGCTCGCGGAAATGGAACATTCCCGAGTAGAGGATGCCCTAAGTACCGAGCTTAGGCTGGCGCGCAAGGAAGCTGCTGACCTTCGCCGCAAAGTCCATGAACTTGCCCAAGAGAAAGTTGAACTTGAAAGCAAAATCGTGCCTCTGCGCACCAAGGCGAGCGACCTGGAGGCTCAAATTCAAGCTGACGCCGCCAGGGTGCAAAAGCTGGAGCAGAGGTCGATTGACCGCGAGAAGCTACTTGGGCAAGTAGAAAAAGCGAGGGACGACGCCATGGCTGATCTCGCCGAGGCAAACAAGGAGAAAGGGAAGATGGCTGCTGAGTTGGCCCAAGCTCAAACAGAATCCAAGAAGGTTACTGACGACCTTCTCCACGCTCAAGAGACCAACAAACAACTCCAAAAACAGGTTGAAGAGCAGGGGCAGCAGAACAAAGAGCTCAAGAAACAGGTTGAAGAACTTCAAGGACAATTTGAAGAACTTAAGCTAAAATCTGCTCAGATTCTGACTGCTGGATTCGAAGCCGCTCGGGAGCAATTCGCATGCCTATTCCCTGATCTCGACCTCAGCATGGTGTCGTTAAACAACGAAGTAGTAGATGGAAAGGTCGTTCCCGCCGAAGACTCAACCAACTCCACCCCATCTGCTTCTTTATAAATTCACTTGTATTTACCTTGTAAAAACTTTTGCATATGTGTTTTGAACAGATACTTATTTCAATTGCTGAACTTGGATATTCTCTCCCTTGACTTCTTTTAAGCGCTTTAGCCTTCCTTGTATGCTTAACTTTGTCGGATTTAACTTAGTGATTTTGCAAACGCGACCTTTGACGGAACCGCCTCGAGCCAACTCAAACTTAAGCAAAAATCACCTTAGACAACTTGTACTCTTAAGGCAACTAACCTCATTACAGGAATACCCTTCAAGCGACGAACTGTAACTTAATCGTTGGCTCGAACAACGTCCCACTCGACTTGCTTTACCAAACAAGTCTTTCAACCTTCTCGCCGTCGTTTGAACCTTTCCCGATCGCCAAGACCCCTTGGTAACATCAGCTTTTTCTAGCCTCATGCTTTGGCAATCGTTTCTTTATCTGGGGTAGAAACGCCCTTTGGAATCTCCTCTTGCCTTCCTGACCTTCAAAGCAAAAGACCGGCTGGCTGGGCGTTCTCTTCGAACCTACCTTAGCCACCTTTCAAGTTTCTTCCACCCTCTTCGCTATACCTGAGCTCGTTCGAGACGAGAAGGATTTTATCTTGCCTATGCTCGCACGTAAGCGAGAAGGTCTTTTAACTCGCCTGAACTCGCTCATCAGCGAGAAGGACTTTTACTCGCCTGAACTCGCTCGTCGGCGAGAAGGACTTTAAATGGCCTTAACTCGCTCGACGGCGAGAAGGACTTTGTCTGGTGCCTCAACTTGCCCAGGGTGTACATCTCCTCCCCCCTGGATGCACTGAGGACCTTTTCTTTCTCACGCCTGCACTCGCTCGACGGCGAGGAGGTCTTTAATGGGCCTTAGTTCGCACAACGGCGATAAGGACTTTGTATGGTGCCTCAACTTGCCCAGGGCGTACATCTCCTCTCCCCTGGATGCACTGAGGACTTTTCTCTTTCTCGCCTGCGCTCGCTCAACGGCGAGGAGGTCTTTAACTTGCCTCGACATTGCCCCAGGAGTTACATCTTCTCGCTCCCAGAAACACGGAGGACTTTTTCTCTCTCTCGCCTGCACTCGCTCGACGGCGAGGAGGTCTTTAACTTGCCTCAAAACGCGCGAGGGTGTTGAGGTCTTTCATCTGGTGCCTCCGATCGCCGAAAGACGATGAGAACTTTGAAAACTTAACTGGTGCCTCCAATCGCCGAAAAACGATGAGGACTTAAAATTCTTTAGAAAGCACGCGATATATCTTTTCTTGCCTTAAATCATGTACAAATGACAAGGTCTTTCTTCAAAACTTTTGAAAATATCACACATGCAATCTGAAAACACCTTATACTTCGAAAACTCTTCTTTTATTGGGTGGCCTCATTAAAAACCCTCCTTAGGGAAAAAAGAGTGCCCCCTTGAAACTGTTTTAACAGAGACATTGTAATATAACATTTGTGTTTGTCTTTACTTACAAAGCTCTCAACTATAGTACAACTTCAAATGTGTGGCGTTCCAGGTACGAGGGATCGCTCCTCCTTCCAGCGTCTCTAAGCGGTAGGCCCCGTTCCCGAGCGCCTCGGTTATTCTGAACGGTCCAGTCCACTTGGGTGACAGTTTATTCTCCATCTCGTACTGGTGGGCCTTCCTCATCACCAGATCGCCTTCTCTAAACTGCCTTGGCATCACCTTTGAGTTGTATCTTCGCTCAATCCTCCTCTTCACCGCCTCAGCCTTCAGCCTTGCCTCTTCCCTGACTTCATCCAGCAGATCCAGGTTCAGCCTTCTCTCTGCATTCGAGTCTTCCTCTACAAAGTTCTGGAATCTCGGCGAGCTCTCCTGGATCTCCACCGGAATCATGGCGTCGCACCCACAGACCAAGCTAAACGGGGTCTCATGGGTTCCTGACTGCTCGGTGGTGTGGTACGCCCAGACTATCCGGGGCACTTCCTCAGCCCAACTTCCCTTGGCTTTCTCAAGCCTTCTCTTCAAACCTCTCAACAACACCCGATTAGCTGATTCCACCTGGCCATTCGTCTGAGGGTGCTCGACGGATGCAAACACTTGTTGAATTCCAACCCCTTCACAAAGCTTCTTCAACAGGTGGCTTGCAAACTGCGTCCCATTATCTGACACCAGGCGCTTAGGCACTCCAAACCGGCACACAATGTTCTTCCACACAAACCCTTCGATCTTGTGCGCGGTGATCTGGGCCACTGGTTCTGCTTCAATCCACTTGGTGAAATACTCAATCGCCACCACCAAGTACTTCATCTGCCTGATCGCCAGTGGAAAAGGTCCCAGGATGTCGATTCCCCAAGTATGAAACGGCCAAGGGCTATAGATCGACTTCAACTCCTCGGAAGGTGCCTTGTGCCAATCGGCGTGCTGCTGGCATTGTTTGCAGCACTGGGCATACTTCTTGCAATCTTCTCTCATGGATGGCCAATAGTAGCCTGCACGGAGAGTCCTTGCGGCCAGAGCTCGACCCCCGACGTGACTTCCACATATTCCTTCGTGGAGCTCTGCCATAATTCTCGTGCACTTCTCGCCGTGTATGCATTCCAGGAGTGGGTGAGTGAACCCAAACCTGTACAGATCGCCATCAATCAACGTGTATTTGCTAGAATTTTTCTTTACCTTCCTGGCTTCTGTTGGATCCAGCGGGAGGAGACCATCCGCCAAGCACCGCTTGTATTGCGTTATCCAAGTGTCTGGCTCATGGGTGGCGCAGACCTGCATCACATCCACCTTCTCTCCTCGGCATGCTCTGATTCTCGGCGATCTCAGAGTTTCCTGCGTCAAAGACTTATGGCTTCTCGCTGCTCTCTCCGTCGACTTGCTTATCTGAAGGACCAGGTGATCTGCTGCAAATGCCCTCGGCGTCTTCAGAGTTTCTTGAATCACCGTCCTCTGCCTACCCCCCTTGCCTAAACTGGCGAGCTTAGCAAGCAAGTCAGCTCGGGCATTCTGTTCTCGGGGCACATGTACCACTTCAAAAGAGGCAAAGGAATTCTTCAATTCCTGCACATACGCCAAGTAAGCCGCCATTTGTGGATCTTTAGCCTGGAACTCGCCTGTTACTTGCCCTGTGACTAGCAGCGAGTCACTCTTAGCCATCAGCACTCTAGCTCCCATCTCTTTGGCCAGCAGAATCCCGGCGATCAGCGCCTCGTACTCTGCTTGATTGTTGCTGGCTTTGAAGGCGAATCTCAACGATTGTTCGATCAGCACGCCGTTGGGTCCTTCCAATATTACTCCAGCACCGCTACCCTGCTGGTTCGATGATCCATCCACCGAGAGTACCCAACGGAAGTCATCTCCTTCCACCCGCGTCGCCTCCGATGAGAGCTCGACTACGAAATCTGCAAAGATTTGCCCCTTGATCGGGCCTCGGGGCTCATATTTAATGTCAAATTCTGACAACTCCACTGCCCACTTCACCATTCTTCCTGCAACGTCAGGTTTCTTTAAGACCTTCTGGATGGGCAGGTCAGTCATCACCAGTATCGTGAAGCTGTGGAAGTAGTGGCGCAACCTCCTCGCCGAAAACACCACAGCCAGCGCAGCCTTCTCCAGGGCCTGATATCTCGTTTCTGGGCCCTGCAACACCTTGCTCACGAAATAAATAGGCTTCTGAGCCTGATCTTGATCCTGGGCGAGCACCGCACTCACCGCCCTCTCAGTTACAGCGAAGTACAACCTGAGAGGAATTCCTGCCAGCGGTTTGCACAGAACCGGCGGGCTCGCCAGATACTCCTTCAGCTTGACGAAAGCTTCCTCGCACTCTTTCGTCCAAGCGAACTTGTTATTGCGTCGCAGACATTGAAAATAGGGATGCCCCTTTTCTCCGCTAGCTGACACGAAGCGAGATAGGGCTGCCATCCGACCTGTTAGCTGCTGGACCTCTTTCACCGTAGCCGGGCTTCTCATCGCCAAGATGGCGGCACACTTGTCCGGGTTAGCTTCTATTCCTCTTTCAGTCAAGAGAAAACCCAAAAATTTTCCAGCCTCCACGCCGAAAATGCATTTCTCCGGGTTAAGCTTCAACTTGAACTTGGCGATCGTCGTGAACAATTCTTCCAAGTTTGCAACGTGCTTGCTCTTCTCCTGCGAGGTCACGACCATGTCATCGACGTAAGCTTGCACGTTCCTTCCCAGCATTGGTGCAAGTACTCGATCCATCAGCCTCTGGTACGTGGCCCCCGCGTTCTTCAGCCCAAAGGGCATCACCTTATAGCAGTAGCACGACCTCTCCGTCATGAAGGATGTTTTCTCTTCATCCATGGGATGCATCTTGATCTGATTATAGCCCGAGAAGGCATCCAGGAAGCTTAGCAGCTTGCACCCTGCAGCACTATCAACCAGGGCATCAATGCTTGGTAAAGGATATGAATCCTTTGGGCAAGCTTTATTCAGATCGGTGAAATCGACGCACATGCGCCATTTCCCGTTGCTCTTCTTCACCAGTACAACATTCGCCAACCATTCAGGGTACTGGACTTCCCTGATGTGGCCTGCAGCGAGGAGTTTCTGGGTTTCGTCCCTGATTGCCTGCCTCCTCTCCTCGTTGAATTTCCTTCTCCTTTGTCGCACCGGTCTCACCATGTTGTCCATCGCCAGGTGATGGCACAAGAAGTCGGGATCGATCCCGGGCATGTCCGAGGCGGACCATGCAAACGCGTCCAGATGCCGCTCAATCACCTTGGCGATCTGGTCTTGGAGATCGACTTCCAGAGATCTTCCCAGCTTGAAGATTTTCCCTCCGATCTCCTTTTCGAGCCACTGCTCGACAGGTTTGGGCCTGGATTCTCTGGCGATCACCGCCTTGGCGATTCCCAGTTCTCTCGCTTCCTCGGGGCGATTCCGCGCCTCTTCCTCCTCCAGGCCAGCATTCCTCTCCCCCAGCTCAGCATCTACCATCTCTACATCCCTTCCGACGGCCTCCTCCGTTACCGGCGGTCTGGGCTTCACACCGGGAGGCGGGGTGGTTGTTACATAGCTCACTGATCTTTTATTTTTCAGGCTATTCTCATAGCACTTTTTCGCTTCTTTCTGATCAGACTTTATCGTGATCACCACCCCTTCCATCGATGGCAACTTCACCTTCATGTGCCGTGTCGACGGGATGGCACCTATCCTGTTAAGAGTGGGCCTTCCCAACAGGATGTTATACGCTGAGGGGGCGTTTACGATGAGGTACTTGATTTTCTCCGTCCTCGACCCAGCCTCATCGGTAAACGTGGTTCTCAGCTCAATGTACCCCCTGACCTCCACCTGGTCGCCGGCGAACCCATACAAGCACCCTCCATAGGGCCTTAGCTGGTCAAGGGGCAATTCCAGCTGCGTGAAAGTCGGCCAGAACATCACGTCTGCCGAGCTTCCTTGGTCCACCAGAACTCTGTGGACCTTCCTTCCCGCCGTGATCAACGAAATAACAATGGGATCGTTGTCATGAGGCACAACGTCCCGAAGATCCTGCTTGGTGAACGTAATGTCCACTTCCGGCGAGTGATCTTCAAACATGTCCACTGACATCACCGATCGCGCATACTTTTTCCTCTGCGATGCGGTGCATCCACCACCTGAGAAACCCCCTGCAATGGTGTGGATCTCCCCATGGATAGGCATCTCGTGTTGCTGGGCTTCTCCACCTGCCGGCTGGGAACTCGACGCTCCTCCGGTCCTTCTGTCCAGCAGATAGTCGTTTAGGAACCCGCTCTTAACCAGATCGTCGAGCTGGTATCCTAAAGACAAACACGAGTCCAGGTTGTGGCCAAAGCACTGGTGGAACTCGCACCAAACGTCTGGCTTTGACCCCAGCACCTTGTCGCCCACCTTCTCGGGCGCCTTCAACCTAGCAGATATGTTAGGGATAGCGATCAGGTCCGCTAGTCCCATGACGAATTTGTGCTTAGGCGGGCGATTGTACTCTCGGCGTGCTGGTTGTTGGCGTGCTGGTGGTTGGCGCGCTTGGCTTCTTCCCTTATTTCTCCTATCGTAAGGATAGCGAGTCCTTTGGTCTTTTCTGGCCGCCGCCGCCGTTTCCAGCACCCTCTGTGGCTGGATCCTGGTCTGGGCGCGTGGCCTGGCGGGAGCCACGCTGCCTCTCTTCTCGGCGACTTCACTCTCGTCGGCGATGTGGGCCACCGCAAGTCGCCTGACTTCAGCAAACGTCGCTGGATGAGCCCTGATCAAGGCCTCGCAGAATGGCCCTGGCTGCACGCCCTTCTTGAAGGCATAGACCAGCATTTCTTCATCCTTGGCCGGCGATCTGACCATCTACGCTCCGAAGCGATTGAGGTAGTCTCTGAGGGACTCCCCATGGTACTGCCTTATATCAAACAGAGCATAGGACACCCTGGGCGGTGCCTTATTCACAATGTACTGCTCGACAAAGATTTTCGAGAACTGTTGAAAATTGGTTATGTGGCCATTAGGCAGGCTCACAAACCACTCCATCGCCGTTCCCTGGAGCGTGCTCACGAACATCTTACAGTAGACGGCGTCCGACCCTCCCGACAGCATCATCTGTGTGTGGAACGTGGTCAGATGAGCTTCTGGATCCTCCACGCCGGTAAAAACAGCTTTAACCGGAACCACGCTCGTGGGAATTGGCGTGTCGGTAATCGCCTGAATAAAAGGCATTGGGAACACACGAGGTGGCGTCGACGGTGCCACCTCTTCAGCAGAAGAACGTCCCTGCTGCTCCTGAAGAGCTCGACGCAGCTCCTCAGCTACCTTGCTGAGCTCCTCGTTCCTGGCGCGAGAGGCGACCAGGTCCTCATGTATCCTTGCCTGCTCTACGCGCGAGGCTTCCACAGTTGCCTGCAACGAGCGCATCATTTCCGCCATCTGCGCCATGGTCATGGCGGCGTCGCCTTCAGCAGCGACGGGAGCCACAGGACTGGAACGATTGCTTCTCATCTTTCTCATCAACTTCAGCGAACCACAAGAATACAGCAAACAACACTTCAACCACGATCGAAACAGCGATCAATCGGAGAAAACTCAAGAAACTGCGCAAGAAACCAAGAACACCGCAAACCTTCGCAGAAAACCACAAAAGAACTCGAACTTCCCCCAGACAGATTGCGCGCAAGCAACAAAAGACCTCACTCCACCGATTGAAAGCCAAACAAACGGTACAAAACACGAACTCACCGAACGAAACTCAAAGAAACTGCACACGACGGTTGCACCAGCACACAACCGCGCAGAAAACCTCGAAAACTTCCACGAACTCACGCTGTGGATGGGAGCACGTTTTACACGGCCCCACGGTGGGCGCCTGATGATCCTGCCTGTTGACCGGAGCGCTGGAGAATGCCTCGTCAAAGGATCGACGTGCGCACCGCTTATCGCCTTTCGTTCCTCCCTGGATCTACTTCAAGAACCTGCAAAGAAACGACACGGCGCCGCTGCGGCCGATCGCACTCCGACGCTCAAGTCAGTGACGGTATCACCAAATACTAAGAACTAGAACCGTGCAAAAACTCTCTCTCACAACAGCTCTGTCACTCGCAAGCGTAAAGTGTATGAACTGAACGTGCGAACCTCAGAAAGTTCGTTAAGAGCTCTTATATACCTGGTGATTTTCTCTCTCCTGGCAGTTACAGACTTGGACACGTGGCTCGTATCCAACTGTACACGTGCCATCATCTGGAGGCTCCCTGACTTGGCGCTGCTTCTACTCTCATTTTGGCTAAGTTACCTATGCATGGTACTGCCCAGTGCATAGCTAACTTAGGAGTGCGATCTCTACAGAAACTTGCGAGTTAGGGCCTTCATACACCTTCCCTGTGGTCTCGCCGGCCGCCTTCATAATCTGCTTCTCCTTCATCTTCGGCGATGTGCTTGTTCTGGCGATCTCCGACTGCTTGGTCGCCTGAGTCTGCATCTGGCGACTTCATCCTCAACCTGGCGATCACCTATTCTGGTAAGCTGGAGATCGGAACACGCCAACTTAACAATCAGCGACTACACGTGCCTCCCGACTTCCTTCTTAACTGCCGACCTGGCGCCTTGTCAACACGCCTACACTGTAGCAAGGTGCCACGTCATCATACCCGACCACCAGGGCGGTACAATTTCATAGATGACTCTCTACAGTAGTGATAGACATTGGTTTTCAAGAAATTAGCATGAAAAGAATTGAAACTAGTTTTTTTGTGGTAGTTGCATGCGTTTATTGTATATATTTGATAGATGAGTCTCTACGGTAGTGATAGATATTGGTTTTCAAGAAATTAGCATGAAGAAAAGACTTGAAACTAGTTTTTTTATGTTAGTTGCATGAATTTATTGTATGAGTGTCTATGGTAGTGATAGACATTGGTTTTCAAGAAATTAGCATGAAAAGACTTGAAACTAGTTTTTTTTGTGGTAGTTGCATGCATTTATTGTATATATTTGATAGATGAGTCTCTACAGTAGTGATAGATATTGGTTTTCAAGAAATTAGCATGAAATCAGATGAAACTAGTTTTTTTCTGGTAGTAGCATGCATTTATTGTATATATTTGATAGATGAGTCTGTACGGTAGTGATAGATATTGGTTTTCAAGAAATTAGCATGAAGAAAAGACTTGAAACTAGTTTTTTTGTGGTAGTTGCATGAATTTATTGTATATATTTGACACATGTGTCTTTAGATAGTTCATAACAGTGATAGACATTGATTTACAAAAAATTACCATGAAAATACTCGAAACTAGTTTATTTTTATGTAGCTGCATGAATTTATTGTAAAAATTTGATACATGAGTCTCACTAGTAGTGATAAACATTGGTTTTCAAGGAATTAGGAAGAAAAGAGTTGAAACTAGTTTTTTATTGGTAGTTGCATGAATTTGTTGATATATTTCATAGATGGACTCTCTACAGTAGTGATAGACATTGGTTTTCAAGAAATTAGCATGGAAAGAATTGAAACTAGTTTTTTTGTGGTAGTTGAATGCATTTATTGTATATATTTGATAGATGAGTGTCTACAGTAGTGATAGATATTGCTTTTCAAGAAATTAGCATGAAATCAGATGAAACTAGTTTTTTTGTGGTAGTTGCATGAATTTATAGTATATATTCGATAGATGGGTCTCTATAGTAGTGATAGATATTGGTTTTCAAGAAATTAGCATGAGAATACTTGAAGCTAGGTTTTTTGTGGTAGTTGCATGAATATATTGTATATATTTGACACATGTGTCTTTAGATAGTTTATAACAGTGATAGACATTGATTTACAAGAAATTACCATCAAAAGACTCGAAACTAGTTTTTTTTATGTAGCTCCATGAATTTATCGTATAAATTTGATAGATGAGTCTCACTAGTAGTGATAAACATTGGTTTTCAAGTAATTAGGAAGAAAAGAGTTGAAACTAGTTTTTTATTGGTAGTTGCATGAATTTGTTGATATATTTCATAGATGACTCTCTACAGTAGTGATAGACATTGGTTTTCAAGAAATTAGCATGAAAAGACTTGAAACTAGTTTTTTTTGTGGTAGTTGCATGCATTTATTGTATATATTTGATAGATGAGTCTCTACAGTAGCGATAGATATTGGTTTTCAAGAAATTAACATTAAATGAGATGAAACTAGTTTTTTTGTGGTAGTTGCATGAATTTATAGTATATATTCGATAGATGAGTCTCTATAGTAGTGATAGATATTGGTTTTCAAGAAATTAGCATGAAAATACTTGAAACTAGGTTTTTTGTGGTTGTTGCATGAATATATTGTATATATTTGACACATGTGTCTTTAGATAGTTTATAACAGTGATAGACATTGATTTACAAGAAATTACCATGAAAAGACTCGAAACTAGTTTTTTTTATGTAGCTGCATGAATTTATTGTATAAATTTGATAGATGAGTCTCAGTAGTAGTGATAAACATTGGTTTTCAAGTAATTAGGAAGAAAAGAGTTGAAACTAGGTTTTTATTGGTAGTTGCATGAATTTGTTGATATATTTCATAGATGACTCTCTACAGTAGTGATGGACATTGGTTTTCAAGAAATTAGCATGAAAAGAATTGAAATTAGTTTTTTTGTGGTAGTTGCATGCGTTTATTGTATATATTTGATAGATGAGTCTCTACGGTAGTGATAGATATTGGTTTTCAAGAAATTAGCATGAAGAAAAGACTTGAAACTAATTTTTTTGTGGTAGTTGCATGAATTTATTGTATGAGTCTCTATGGTAGTGATAGACATTGGTTTTCAAGAAATTAGCATGAAAAGACTTGAAACTAGTTTTTTTTGTGGTAGTTGCATGCATTTATTGTATATATTTGATAGATGAGTCTCTACAGTAGTGATAGATATTGGTTTTCAAGAAATTAGCATGAAATCAGATGAAACTAGCACTACAAAAAAAAATGTATATTGTGGCGGTTATTTTCGTATAAACTAGCGTTTATAACCGCCACAATATACACTTGTGGCGGTTTCCCAAACCGCCATAGAACTGGCCGCCACAAAGTTTAATGTGGCGGTTTTAGGCTACCCGCCGCAACACCCGCCACTTTAAACATAGTGTAAATAGTGGCGGTTTTTATATGTAAGTAGTGTCAGTTATAACTGTCACAATTTACATTCATTGAAAAAGATTTTGGCACCATAATATACGTAAGTAGTGTCAGTTATAAATGTCGCAATTTACATTCATTGAAGAAGATTCTGGCGCCATAATATATATAAATAGTGACATTTTTAACTGACGTAATTTTAATTCTGAATAAATAAAATTTAACCACCACTTTTTTATAATCTGTTTTATACAATTATAAAATTTAACCACCACATTTTTATAATCTGTTTTATACAATTATAAAATTTAACCACCACATTTTCATAATAAAATAAAATAATGTATAAAATTATAATCATCCATTCATTTCATTGAAAATTAAAGCACACATAATAATGTTCAAAAGTTTATATAATTTAAAATTAAAACACATAAAAAGTTCATACATTCCTAATCAAATTTAAAATTACAACAAAGTTCAAGTAACATCAGTTTGGTAATTGTTCAAGTTCCACAACTTCCCATAGTGCCTCTGATGTGTCCACCGGAAGGGGTTTTGCTTCAGAACTTGGTAGGTACCGCTTGAAATCAGTGCGCACTCTCCATCCTTTATCATAAGCCAAAGTGTGCCTATCCTTTTGAAACAGAGTGTTAATACGCAGTATACCTCTATGGACAACAATCCAAGCCCTCCTATTTCTTTAGGAGTGTAGAAAATGACAGGTGGGAACCTGATAAAAGATACAGAAGTTTGGATTATCCTTGCTGTAAACAGAAACAAAGTTGTTCTCCCACTCCAATGTTGAGATGCTTCGAGGAAGACGATTCTTCATATCCCAAAAGACATCCTCCCAAGATTGACTGAATTATACCAATTAAAATGTCAAAAAAATTAAGAACCAAACGTCAATATATAATATATTATATATTATATATTAAACTGAAGTAAAAAAAGTTAACTAAAACAAACTTACTTGGAGTGATGGTTGTGAAGCTGCTAGATGATTGTAACAAACTTACTCCCTATATAACTATACATCACCAAGTTCATCCTTTGTTTTTGAAGAGGTAACATGGAGATATCAAGAAACTTACAAGTGTAACTTTATATCACATAAGGGTAAGAATATTCCAAACAAGTGACATCCAACTTAAATAAATCAATAAATATTCAAATGAACATTATAATCCATAGAATCTGGAAGAAATGACAAACTACCATAAGTATTGTTACTTTGCTTCTTTTTCCCACTCATACGGTTACTCTGCATCATCATGATATGGGAAGGTGTCACAATCACACATGCCCACGGGAATCTAATCAATTACCACTACCTATTTTCCTACCAAATGTTACCATTTCTGTTACCAATAATTTTTTTATTGATTAAACTTTAAACATAGAACAATAATTTTTTTAAATGTGATCATCCAGAGATATAGTGCATACGAATATACAAAATTTTGTCAACAATAGAAAACCAATCAAGAAAGAAAATGCATCATACAGTTGACAAGGTACAAATTTACTGTGTAAAAGAAGTAGAATCACTATCGTTCTGAAAACCAAGAGCTATATTGTTGATGTCATCAAATCGAGGATCAAGTAAAAGGTCTCCTCTAGATTCTGCAAGAATCTACCAGTTACAGTCAAGTTAGACTTATACCTATGTGAGAAACAATCCTGTAAAGATTTTATTTTATTGAAAACCAGCAAAAGCTTATTTAAAATTTAGAAATATAGTTCAAAGATAATAAAACTAACATTTTATTTATCAATCTGAAAACCCATTATGATTTCAGATAATAATAAAATACCACAGCGCTAACAATAAAAAGAATAGAGTCATAGTTTCTAATAATCGATTATTCGTGTTGAGGCAACTTTCAAGTTAAAAATCATACAACACTACTTCTCCCAAGTATTAATATCACATTATCAACTCAATAAGATAGCTTTGCATATCCAAGGGACCCATACTATAAAGTAGATTGATCTTTAAAAAAAATGAAATGAAATGATACAAAGAAATAAGAGGTGCTCGTACCGTTGTCATACTTTTTACCATCCGGGTCTACATTCTCAACCATGAAAATATCATCAAAAATAAGTTCACCTTCTTGTCCTTCAAAGCCAATTAGTTTCAGCTATTCAAACTCCAAAGCAGAGCAACAGCCTGACACTACATGTTGAGATTAGCACTAGAATTCAAAGGAAAAGCATTATACTATTTATGCTTGATAGAAAATTCAAATGTATGAGCATTATACTAATTATGCCTAACAAAAAATTCAAATGTATGAGCAATAAAGAAGCCACAATGGCATTACTGAGATATCCAACCTCTTAACAACAGTCACAATGCGATGGCATGATTCATCTAAGAAAAATAGTAAAACATCTCAACAATTACAAATTGACAACATCACATACATTTAATCTTCCAACTTCCACACCAGTATGATAACTAATTTCTAATTACAGTTTTGAAGACAAGACATTATAGTGTACCATCACTCCAGTTTTCTCCTATCTTTCCTCTCTTAACAAATAACATATAATACAATGAAACAGTTGTTATATAGATGCATAACTTCTGAAATTGAAAAAAAATAAAAATGACGTTCTTGAATTGTTCACAGATTAGGATTATAATTCTTACTTGTTTGATGCACAGATTTTCAAAGACGTAATAAATTTGTTAACTTAGGGTACTGACTCATGCATAAGGGCGTCAAGGGATTCTACGTAAGATCAGGAAGTGGCAAAAACTCCTGACTTGGGCATCATATTATGATCCTACATTCTCCTACTAAAACACTTGTACATGTGCGTAAAAACAATATAAATGTCATTTTAAAACAAATGAAAAAATTCATAATTTTAATGTCACAACTTAAGATCCAAATTCAAACAAAAACTCATAATAGAAATTTAACAAGTCATAACTCATTTTATACTGCCTGATTATAAAATTCTATTCAGCGGTTCAACCTTTGTGATTCAAAAGAAAATGTATATAGACTATAAGATAAAACCAAAAATAAATAATCAAAAGATAGAACAGAGAGTGATTGAGTGTGTAAGACCCACCAAGAATAGGTTTCTTAAAAGAGGCCTTATTGGCAATTCGGTGACTGCGGCAGTCGCGGTTATGAAGAAAGAGAGTTCCAGTGGGGTAAGATACAGAGGTTTTTAGCTAGGCTCCTTTTGGTAGATATAAAGCTAAAATACGTAAATGTTAACTTAAAGGCAGCGCAACAATAGTCGATGGTGCACGCCATGAGCATGGTTTGCCAAACCTAATAGTTTTTTTGGTTTAAAAAGTGGAAGAAGAGGTAACCTGGACATCGATGCACCTCAAGTTGAGGATTGTGGAACCCTCTTTTGAGCATTTTCCATTCCTCGACGCGCTGGTAGCGATAGAGCCAAAGATAAAATAATTTGGAAGTTATGATTGATTTCACGGTTGCAATCTGAAAACATTAAGCAATTGCTATTATAATATAATAGAATAGTGGGAACCTTTTCCAAATCAAGAAGAGGAGCGGTAACAAAGATCAATTGCTCAGAGTGAATCAAATTAAGCAACCAATTAAAAACTTCTAAAAACATAATCAAATACGGATCAAGTAACGATTTGAATATCCAAATATTTCTAAAGGCACAATTAAAAACTGATAAAATGCTTATAGAATAGAACAATTACTCATAAATAGATTACTTACCACAAGCCATTGTGATTGAGGCCATCTAGCTCCAGAACTCCCACTACCTGAAACATGACAGCAGTACAACAATACAGAATGAATCACAGACCACAACTCATTGAGGAGCAGAGTGCAGGAAGATGGAATAGAAATTACAATAAAACCCTAACCTTATTTTTTAGAAGAACCGTAGAAGAATGAAATCAAAGGAAAAATAAATTGTAGGTGAACGAACCGCAGCTACCGAGCACGAGTACGCGTAAATTGGAAGAAGAATCGCGAGCACGAGTAGGTGTAAGCTTGTTCTTGATTTTCAGATCTCAAAGGTTTGAGGTATTTTGAACGTAGGATGGGAACGTAGGGTTTATCAAGCATTTGAAAAAGTTGGAAACGTAGGGTTTATCAAGCATTTGGGAAAGTTGGGAATGAGGGATTTTTTAAATTAAGCTTTGAGTATTTAGATAAAAATAAATTCTGCTAATAATTTTTATTTTTTTTTGAGATCTGTTTAAAAGTTTTGGAAGTGAAGGATAATTTTTTTTTTTTTAAATCTGTTTAAAAGTTTTGGAAGTTAGAGTGTGGAAATTAGTAATAAGAAAAAGTTTTGGAAATTTTTAAAAGTTTTGGGTGATAAAAAAAAAGTTTTAGAAAAAGTTTTAAAAAATAATTAAGAATAAACCAATTTTCGGTTACAAAAAATATTTTTAAAAATAATTGAAAATAATGAGGGTATAAAAATTTATTTTTATTTTGAAGGATAATTGTGACGGTTGAAAATGACATTTTAAAAGATAATTGTGACGGTTAATCAAATGTCGTATTATACTGAAATTTGTGGCGGTTATTAATAACCGCCATATTAAAACTGTCATTTTTTACACGATTTTTTGTAGTGTAGTTTTTTTGTGGTAGTAGAATGCATTTATTGTATATATTTGATAGATGAGTCTGTACGGTAGTGATAGTTATTGGTTTTCAAGAAATTAGCATGAAGAATAGACTTGAAACTAGTTTTTTTGTGGTAGTTGCATGAATTTATTGTATATATTTGACACATGAGTCTTTAGATACTTCATAACAGTGATAGACATTGATTTACAAAAAATTACCATGAAAAGACTCGAAACTAGTTTTTTTTTATGTAGCTGCATGAATTTATTGTAAAAATTTGATACATGAGTCTCACTAGTAGTGATAAACATTGGTTTTCAAGTAATAAGGAAGAAAAGAGTTGAAACTAGTTTTTTATTGGTAGTTGCATAAATTTGTTGATATATTTCATAGATGGACTCTCTACAGTAGTGATAGACATTGGTTTTCAAGAAATTAGCATGGAAAGAATTGAAACTAGTTTTTTTGTGGTAGTTGCATGCATTTATTGTATATATTTGATAGATGAGTGTCTACAGTAGTGATGGATATTGCTTTTCAAGAAATTAGCATGAAATCAGATGAAACTAGTTTTTTTGTGGTAGTTGCATGAATTTATAGTATATATTCGATATATGGGTCTCTATAGTAGTGATAGATATTGGTTTTCAAGAAATTAGCATGAAAATACTTGAAACTAGGTTTTTTGTGGTAGTTGCATGAATATATTGTATATATTTGACACATGTGTCTTTAGATAGTTTATTACAGTGATAGACATTGATTTACAAGAAATTACCATGAAAAGACTCGAAACTAGTTTTTTTTATGTAGCTCCATGATCTTATTGTATAAATTTCATAGATGAGTCTCACTAGTAGTGATAAACATTGCTTTTCAAGTAATTAGGAAGAAAAGAGTTGAAACTAGTTTTTTATTGGTAGTTGCATGAATTTGTTGATATATTTCATAGATGACTCTCTACAGTAGTGATAGACATTGGTTTTCAAGAAATTAGCATGAAAAGAATTGAAACTAGTTTTTTATTGGTAGTTACATGAATTTGTTGATATATTTCATAGATGGACTCTCTACAGTAGTCATAGACATTGGTTTTCAAGAAATTAGCATGAAAAGAATTGAAACTAGTTTTTTTGTGGTAGTTGCATTCATTTATTGTATATATTTGATAGATGAGTCTCTACAGTAGCGATAGATATTGGTTTTCAAGAAATTAGCATGAAAGGAATTGAAGCTAGTTTTTTTGTGGTAGTAGCATGCATTTATTGTATATATTTGATAGAGGAGTTTGTACGGTAGTGATAGATATTGGTTTTCAAGAAATTAGCATGAAGAAAAGACTTGAAACTAGTTTTTTTGTGGTAGTTGCATGAATTTATTGTATATATTTGACACATGTGTCTTAAGATAGTTCATAACAGTCATAGACATTGATTTACAAAAAATAACCATGAAAAGATTCGAAACTAGTTTTTTTTATGTAGCTGCATGAATGTATTGTATAAATTTGATACAGGAGTCTCACTAGTAGTGATAAACATTGGTTTTCAAGTAATTAGGAAGAAAAGAGTTGAAACTAGTTTTTTATTGGTAGTTGCATGAATTTGTTGATATAATTCATAGATGGACTCTCTACAGTAGTGATAGACTTTGGTTTTCAAGAAATTAGCATGGAAAGAATTGAAACTAGTTTTTTTGTGGTAGTTGCATGCGTTTATTGTATATATTTGATAGATGAGTCTCTACGGTAGTGATAGATATTGGTTTTCAAGAAATTAGCATGAAGAAAAGACTTGAAACTAGTTTTTTTGTGGTAGTTGCATGAATTTATTGTATGAGTCTCTATGGTAGTGATAGACATTGGTTTTCAAGAAATTAGCATGAAAAGACTTGAAACTAGTTATTTTGTGGTAGTTGCATGCATTTATTGTATATATTTGATAGATGAGTCTCTACAGTAGTGATAGATATTGCTTTTCAAGAAATTAGCATGAAATCAGATGAAACTAGTTTTTTTGTGGTAGTTGCATGAATTTATAGTATATATTCGATAGATGGGTCTCTATAGTAGTGATAGATATTGGTTTTCAAGAAATTAGCATGAAGAAAAGACTTGAAACTAGTTTTTTTGTGGTAGTTGCATGAATTTATTGTATATATTTGACACATGTGTCTTTAGGTAGTTCATAATAGTGATAGACATTGATTTACAAAAAATTACCATGAAAAGACTCGAAACTAGTTTTTTTTTATGTAGCTGCATGAATTTATTGTATAAATTTGATACATGAGTCTCACTAGTAGTGATAAACATTGGTTTTCAAGTAATTAGGAAGAAAAGAGTTGAAACTAGTTTTTTATTGGTAGTTGCATGAATTTTTTGATATATGTCATAGATGGACTCTCTACAGTAGTGATAGACATTGGTTTTCAAGAAATTAGCATGAAAAGACTTGACACTAGTTTTTTTTGTGGTAGTTGCATGCATTTATTGTATATATTTGATAGATGAGTCTCTACAGTAGTGATAGATATTGCTTTTCAAGAATTTAGCATGAAATCATATGAAACTAGTTTTTTTGTGGTAGTTGCATGAATTTATAGTTTATATTCGATAGATGGGTCTCTATAGTAGTGATAGCTATTGGTTTTCAAGAAATTAGCATGAAAACACTTGAAACTAGGTTTTTTGTGGTAGTTGCATGAATATATTGTATATATTTGACACATGTGTCTTTACATAGTTTATAACAGTGATAGACATTGATTTACAAGAAATTACCATGAAAAGACTCGAAACTAGTTTTTTTTATGTAGCTCCATGATCTTATTGTATTAATATCATAAATGAGTCTCACTAGTTGTGATAAACATTGGTTTTCAAGTAATTAGGATGAAAAGAGTTCAAACTAGTTTTTTATTGGTAGTTGCATGAATTTGTTGATATATTTCATAGATGACTCTCTATAGTAGTGATAGACATTGGTTTTCAAGAAATTAGCATGAAAAGAATTGAAACTAGTTTTTTATTTGTAGTTACATGAATTTGTTGATATATTTCATAGATGGACTCTCTACAGTAGTGATAGACATTGGTTTTCAAGAAATTAGCATGAAAAGAATTGAAACTAGTTTTTTTGTGGTAGTTGCATGCATTTTTTGTATATATGTGATAGATGAGTCTCTACAGTAGTGATAGATATTGGTTTTCAAGAAATTAGCATGAAATGAGATGAAACTAGTTTTTTTGTGGTAGTTGCATGAACGTATAGTATATATTCGATAGAAGAGTTTCTATAGTAGAGCTAGATATTGGTTTTCAAGAAATTAGCATGAAAATACTTGAAACTATGTTTTTTGTGGCAGTTGCATGAATATATGGTATATATTTACCACATGTGTCTTTAGATAGTTTATAACAGTGATAGACATTGGTTTTCAAGAAATTAGCATGAAAAGACTTGAAACTAGTTTTTTTTGTGGTAGTTGCATGCATTTATTGTATATATTTGATAGATGAGTCTCTACAGTAGTGATAGATATTGGTTTTCAAGAAATTAGCATGAAAGGAATTGAAGCTAGTTTTTTTGTGGTAGTAGCATGCATTTATAGTATATATTTGATAGAGGAGTTTGTACGGTAGTGATAGATATTGGTTTTCAAGAAATTAGCATGAAGAAAAGACTTGAAACTAGTTCTTTTGTGGTAGTTGCATGAATTTATTGTATATATTTGACACATGTGTCTTAAGATAGTTCATAACACTGATAGACATTGATTTACAAAAAATAACCATGAAAAGACTCGAAACTAGTTTTTTTTTATGTAGCTGCATGAATGTATTGTATAAATTTGATACATGAGTCTCACTAGTAGTGATAAACATTGGTTTTCAAGTAATTAGGAAGAAAAGAGTTGAAACTAGTTTTTTATTGGTAGTTGCATGAATTTGTTGATATATTTCATAGATGGACTCTCTACAGTAGTGATAGACTTTGGTTTTCAAGAAATTAGCATGGAAAGAATTGAAACTAGTTTTTTTGTGGTAGTTGCATGCATTTATTGTATATATTTGATAGAGGAGTGTCTACAGTAGTGATGGATATTGCTTTTCAAGAAATTAGCATGAAATCAGATGAAACTAGTTTTTTTGTGGTAGTTGCATGAATTTATAGTATATATTCGATAGATGGGTCTCTATAGTAGTGATAGATATTGGTTTTCAAGAAATTAGCATGAAAATACTTGAAACTAGGTTTTTTGTGGTAGTTGCATGAATATATTGTATATATTTGACACATGTGTCTTTAGATAGTTTATAACAGTGATAGACATTGATTTACAAGAAATTACCATGAAAAGACTCGAAACTAGTTTTTTTTATGTAGCTGCATGAATTTATTGTATAAATTTGATAGATGAGTCTCACTAGTAGTGATAAACATTGGTTTTCAAGTAATTAGGAAGAAAAGAGTTGAAACTAGTTTTTTATTGGTAGTTGCATGAATTTGTTGATATATTTCATAGATGGACTCTCTACAGTAGTGATAGACATTGGTTTTCAAGAAATTAGCATGAAAAGAATTGAAACTAGTTTTTTTGTGGTAGTTGCATGCATTTATTGTATATATTTGATAGATGAGTCTCTACAGTAGTGATAGATATTGGTTTTCAAGAAATTAGCATGAAGAAAAGACTTGAAACTAGTTTTTCTGTGGTAGTTGCATGAATATATTGTATATATTTGACACATGTGTCTTTAGATAGTTTATAATAGTGATAGACATTGATTTACAAGAAATTAGCATGAAAAGACTTGAAACTAGTTTTTTTTGTGGTAGTTGCATGCATTTATTGTATATATTTGATAGATGAGTCTCTACAGTTGTGATAGATATTGGTTTTCAAGAAATTAGCATGAAATGAGATGAAACTAGTTTTTTTGTGGTAGTTGCATGAATTTATAGTATATATTCGATAAATGAGTCTCTATAGTAGTGATAGATATTGGTTTTCAAGAAATTAGCATGAAAATACTTGAAACTAGGTTTTTTGTGGTAGTTGCATGAATATATTGTATATATTTGACACATGTGTGTTTAGATAGTTTATAACAGTGATAGACATTGATTTACTAGAAATTACCACGAAAAGACTCGAAACTAGTTTTCTTATGTAGCTGCATGAATTTATTGTATAAATTTGATAGATGAGTCTCACTAGTAGTGATAAACATTGGTTTTCAAGTAATTAGGAAGAAAAGAGTTGAAACTAGTTTTTTGGTGGTAGTTGCATGAATTTATTGATATATTTCATAGATGAGTCTCTACAGTAGTGATAGACATTGGTTTTCAAGAAATTAGCATGAAAAGGCTTGAAACTAGTTTTTTTTGTGGTGGTTGCATGCATTTATTGTATATATTTCATAGATGAGTCTCTACCGTAGTGATAGATATTGGTTTTCAAGAAATTAGCATGAAGAAAAGACTTGAAACTAGTTTTTTTGTGGTAGTTGCTTTAATTTATTGTATGAGTCTCTATGGTAGTGATAGACATTGGTTTTCAAGAAATTAGCATGAAAAGACTTGAAACTAGTTTTTTTGTGGTAGTTGCATGAATATATTGTATATATTTGACACATGTGTCTTTAGATAGTTTATAACAGTGATAGACATTGATTTACAAGAAATTACCATGAAAAGACTCGAAACTAGTGTTTTTTAAGTAGCTCCATGAATTTATTGTATAAATTTGATAGATGAGTCTCACTAGTAGTGATAAACATTGGTTTTCAAGTAATTAGGAAGAAAAGAGTTGAAACTAGTTTTCTTTTGGTAGTTGCATGAATTTGTTGATATATTTTATAGATGACTCTCTACAGTAGTGATAGACATTGGTTTTAAAGAAATTAGCATGAAAAGAATTGAAACTAGTTTTTTTGTGGTAGTTGCATGCATTTATTGTATATATTTGATAGATAAGTCTCTACGGTAGTGATAGATATTGGTTTTCACGAAATTAGCATGAAGAAAATACTTGAAACTAGTTTTTTGTGGTAGTTGCATGAATTTATTGTATGAGTCTCTACAGTAGTGATAGATATTGGTTTTCAAGAAATTAGCATGAAAAGACTTGAAACTAGTTTTTTTGTGGTAGGTTCATGAATATATTGTATATATTTGACACATGTGTCTTTAGATAGTTTATAACAGTGATAGACATTGATTTACAAGAAATTACCATGAAAAGACGCGAAACTAGTTTTTTTTATTTAGCTGCATGAATTTATTGTATAAATTTGATAGATGAGTCTCACTAGTAGTGATAAACATTGGTTTTTAAGTAATTATGAAGAAAAGAATTGAAACTAGTTTTTTATTGGTAGTTGCATGAATTTATTGATATATTTCATAGATGACTCTCTACAGTAGTGATAGACATTGGTTTTCAAGAAATTTGCCTGAAAAGAATTGAAACTAGATTTTTTGTGGTAGTTGCATGCATTTATTGTATATATTTGATCGATGAGTCACTAGAGTAGAGATAGATATTGGTTTTCAAGAAATTAGCATGAAGAAAAGACTTGAAACTAGTTTTTTGTGGTAGTTGCATGAATTTATTGTATGAGTCTCTACAGTAGTGCTAGATATTGGTTTTCAAGAAATTAGCATGAAATGAGATGAAACTAGTTTTTTTGTGGTAGTTGCATGAATTTATAGTATATATTCGATAGATGAGTCTCTCTAGTAGTGATAGATATTGGTTTTCAAAAAATTAGCATGAAAATACTTCAAACTAGGTTTTTTGTGGTAGTTGCATGAATATATTGTGTATATTTGACACATGTGTCTTTAGATAGTTTATAATAGTGATAGACATTGATTTACAATAAATTACCATGAAAAGACTCGAAACTAGTTTTTTTTATGTAGCTGCATGAATTTATTGTATAAATTTGATAGATGAGTCTCACTAGTAGTGATAAACATTGGTTTTTATGTAATTATGAAGAAAAGAATTGAAACTAGTTTTTTATTGGTAGTTGCATGAATTTATTGATATATTTCATAGTTGACTCTCTACAGTAGTGATAGACATTGGTTTTTAAGAAATTAGCATGAAAAGAATTGAAACTAGTTTTTTTGTGGTTGTTGCATGCATTTATTGTATATATTTGATAGATGAGTCCCTACAGTAGTGATAGATATTGGTTTTCAAGAAATTAGCATGAAGAAAAGACTTGAAACTAGTTTTTTTGTGGTAGTTGCATGAATTTATTGTATGGGTCTCTATGGTAGTGATAGACATTGGTTTTCTAGAAATTAGCATGAAAAGACTTGAAACTAGTTTTTTTTTTTGTTAGTTGCATGCATTTATTGTATATATTTGATAGACGAGTCTCTACAGTAGTGATAGATATTGGTTTTCAAGAAATTAGCATGAAATGAGATGAAACTAGTTTTTTTGTGGTAGTTGCATGAATTTATTGTATGAGTCTCTATGGTAGTGATAGACAATGGTTTTCAAGAAATTAGCATGAAAAGACTTGAAACTAGTTTTTTTTGTGTTAGTTGCATGCATTTATTGTATATATTTGATAGATGAGTCTCTACAGTAGTGATAGACATTGGTTTTCAAGAAATTAGCATGAAAAGAATTGAAACTAGTTTTTTTGTGTTAGTTGCATGCATTTATTGTATATATTTGATAGATGAGTCTCTACAGTAGTGATAGATATTGGTTTTCAAGAAATTAGCATGAAATGAGATGAAACTAGTTTTTTTGTGGTATTTGCATGAATTTATAGTATATATTCGATAGATAAGTCTTTAGAGTAGTGATATATATTGGTTTTCAAGAAATTAGCATGAAAATACTTGAAACTAGGTTTTTTGTGGTAGTTGCATGAATATATTGTATATATTTGACACATGTGTCTTTAGATAGTTTATAACAGTGATAAACATTGATTTACAAGAAATTACCATGAAAAGACTCGAAACTAGTTTTTTTTATGTAGCTGCATGAATTTATTGTATAAATTTGATAGATGAGTCTCACTACTAGTGATAAACATTGGTTTTCAAGTAATTAGGAAGAAAAGAGTTGAAACTATTTTTTATTGGTAGTTGCATGAATTTATTGATAGATTTCATAGATGACTCTGTACAGTAGTGATAGACATTGGTTTTCAAGAAATTTGCCTGAAAAGAATTGAAACTAGATTTTTTGTGGTAGTTGCATGCATTTATTGTATATATTTGATCGATGAGTCACTAGAATAGTGATAGATATTGGTTTTCAAGAAATTAGCATGAAGAAAAGACTTGAAACTAGTTTTTTTGTGGTAGTTGCATGAATTTATTGTATAGGTCTCTATGGTAGTGATAGACATTGGTTTTCTAGAAATTAGCATGAAAAGACTTGAAACTAGTTTTTTTTGTGTTTGTTGCATGCATTTATTGTATATATTTGATAGACGAGTCTCTACAGTAGTGATAGATATTGGTTTTCAAGAAATTAGCATGAAATGAGATGAAACTAGTTTTTTTGTGGTAGTTGCATGAATTTATTGTATGAGTCTCTATGGTAGTGATAGACAATGGTTTTCAAGAAATTAGCATGAAAAGACTTGAAACTAGTTTTTTTTGTGTTAGTTGCATGCATTTATTGTATATATTTGATAGATGAGTCTCTACAGTAGTGATAGACATTGGTTTTCAAGAAATTAGCATGAAAAGAATTGAAACTAGTTTTTTTGTGGTAGTTGCATGCATTTATTGTATATATTTGATAGATGAGTCTCTACAGTAGTGATAGATATTGGTTTTCAAGAAATTAGCATGAAATGAGATGAAACTAGTTTTTTTGTGGTATTTGCATGAATTTATAGTATATATTCGATAGATAAGTCTCTAGAGTAGTGATATATATTGGTTTTGAAGAAATTAGCATGAAAATACTTGAAACTAGGTTTTTTGTGGTAGTTGCATGAATATATTGTATATATTTGACACATGTGTCTTTAGATAGTTTATAATAGTGATAGACATTGATTTACAAGAAATTACCATGAAAAGACTAGAAACTAGTTTTTTTTATGTAGCTGCATGAATTTAGTGTATAAATTTGATAGATGAGTCTCACTAGTAGTGATAAACATTGGTTTTCAAGTAATTAGGAAGAAAAGAGTTGAAACTATTTTTTATTGGTAGTTGCATGAATTTATTGATAGATTTCATAGATGACTCTGTACAGTAATGATAGACATTGCTTTTCAAGAAATTTGCCTGAAAAGAATTGAAACTAGATTTTTTGTGGTAGTTGCATGCATTTATTGTATATATTTGATCGATGAGTCACTAGAGTAGTGATAGATATTGGTTTTCAAGAAATTAGCATGAAGAAAAGAGTTGAAACTATTTTTTATTGGTAGTTGCATGAATTTATTGATAGATTTCATAGATGACTCTGTACAGTAGTGATAGACATTGGTTTTCAAGAAATTTGCCTGAAAAGAATTGAAACTAGATTTTTTGTGGTAGTTGCATGCATTTATTGTATATATTTGATCGATGAGTCACTAGAGTAGTGATAAATATTGGTTTTCAAGAAATTAGCATGAAGAAAAGACTTGAAACTAATTTTTTTGTGGTAGTTGCGTGAATATATTGTATGAGTCTCTATGGTAGTGATAAACATTGGTTTTCAAGAAATTAGCATGAAAAGACTTGAAACTAGTTTTTTTTTGTGGTAGTTGCATGCATTTATTGTATATATTTAATAGATGAGTCTCTACAGTAGTGATAGATATTGGTTTTCAAGAAATTAGCCTGAAGAAAAGACTTGAAACTACTTTTTTTGTGGTAGTTGCATGAATTTATTGTATGAGTCTCTATGGTAGTGATGGACATTGGTTTTCAAGAAATTAGCATGAAAAGACTTGAAACTAGTTTTTTTTGTGTTAGTTGCATGCATTTATTGTATATATTTGATAGATGAGTCTCTACAGTAGTGATAGACATTGGTTTTCAAGAAATTAGCATGAAAAGAATTGAAACTTGTTTTTTGTGGTAGTTGCATGCATTTATTGTATATATTTGATAGATGAGTCTCTACTGTAGTAATAGATATTGGCTTTTAAGAAATTAGCATGAAATGAGATGAAACTAGTTTTTTTGTGGTATTTGCATGAATTTATAGTATATATTCGATAGATAAGTCTCTAGAGTAGTGATATATATTGGTTTTCAAGAAATTAGCATGAAAAGACTTGAAACTAGTTTTTTTTGTGGTAGTTGCATGAATATATTGTATATATATGACACATGTGTCTTTAGATAGTTTATAATAGTGATAGACATTGATTTACAAGAAATTACCATGAAAAGACTCGAAACTAGTTTTTTTTATGTAGCTGCATGAATTTATTGTATAAATTTGATAGATGAGTCTCAGTAGTAGTGATAAACATTGGTTTTCAAGTAATTAGGAAGAAAAGAGTTGAAACTAGTTTTTTATTGGTAATTGCATGAATTTATTGATATATTTTATAGATGACTCTCTACAGTAGTGATAGACATTGGTTTTCAAGAAATTATCATGAAAAGAATTGAAACTAGTTTTTTTGTGGTAGTTGCATGCATTTATTGTATATGTTTGATAGATGAGTCTCTACAGTAGTGATAGATATTGGTTTTCAAGAAATTAGCATGAAGAAAAGACTTGAAACTAGTTTTTTTGTGGTAGTTGCATGAATTGATTGTATGAGTCTCTATGGTAGTGATAGACATTGGTTTTCAAGAAATTAGCATGAAAAGACTTGAAACTAGTTTTGTTTTGCGGTAGTTGCATGCATTTATTGTGTATATTTGATAGATGAGTCTCTACAATAGTGATAGATATTGGTTTTCAGAAATTAGCATGAAATGAGATGAAATTTGTTTTTTGTGGTAGTTGCATGAATTTATAGTACATATTCGGTAGATGAGTCTCTATAGTAGTGATAGATATTGGTTTTCAAGAAATTAGCATGAAAATACTTGAAACTAGGTTTTTTGTGGTAGTTGCATGAATATATTGTATATATTTGACACATGTGTCTTTAGATAGTTTATAATAGTGATAGACATTGATTTACAAGAAATTACCATGAAAAGACTCGAAACTAGATTTTTTTATGTAGCTGCATGATGTTATTGTATAAATTTGATAGATGAGTCTCACTAGTTGATGTGAATATAACTACAAGAACACATGATTCTTGACATTCTTAGGAACAACTTGAGCTGGATTTGAAAGACACTTTACTTTAGAATTGGATCAATGTTCTAAATTCAAGAACTCACCAAAACTAAGCACCAACCAAGACTCATATTGAAGTCCATGTATTTTCAAATTGAATCAAAACAAAAGGAAAGAAGAACAAGAATTAAAACTGGACAGAATTAAGAAACTAGCTACTGAACCGAAAAAGAAACAAAGAACAAAGCTAGAAAACAGAATGTAAACGGTAGAAAATGAAGGAAACACATTTGGAAATGAAACTACCGAATGGAAAATTGAAGAAAGGAAAGAAGACACTTATATGAAGATGCTTGCTGGATTTTGAGGATTGGAAGAAGCCATTCACGCCACTTGGAACCTTGAACCAAGATAAGTGATGGAGTGCCACCACTTGAAGCTCACCATAGCTCACAAGATAAGGCAAAGAAGAGGAAGACTCAAAACTCACAAATTCTCTCCCAAATTGAGTATAGTCTCTCTACTATAAAATTCCAATCTGAATTGTACAAGCTAAGCACCTTTATTTATAGCCTAAAGGTGCTGAAAATGCAAGCTAAATGGCACACAAATGCAATGAAATTCGGTTTGGCATCCCCTAGGCTCCTATCTACACTCCCCCCTAGACTCCCTTACTACTTACACCTTTCTATTACATTCACACCCCTATTCTACAAAAGAAATAAGAAGAGCCATTTTATTATACTCTTGTCCCATAGCTCTTGCCATGCTCCTAGTAATTCGTTGGGCTTGGACCCCTTGATGGGCTTGGGCCCCTTGTTGGGCTTGGGCTTCATGGCCTAGAGCATCCTCTACTTGGTTTCCATCATACTCTCCGGGTTGGAGAGAATTCGTCCATGAATTTGGGAAACCTGCAGCAAAAGGAGTGAGATCAGTAACATTGAAAGAATTACTACCAAGATAAGTAGAGGGCATATCTAACTCATAGGCATTATCATTAATCCTCTTGATGACTTGGAAAGGGCCATCACCACGAGGCATAAGTTTGGACTTCCTTAGAGAAGGAAATCTATACTTTCTCGAATGAAGCCAAACCCAATCACCAGGCTCAAAGATTAATGCCTTTCGCCTTTGGTTGGCAGTGTCAGCATACTTACCAATTTTCTTCTCAATTTGTAACTTGATGCGGTTATGCAAATCTTTAACAAAAGATGCCTTTTCAAAACCTTCTTTGCATAGAACCTCATCAAGGACAGGAATGGGAAGAAGATCTAGAGGTGTGAGGGGACTAAACCCATAAACAACCTCAAAAGGAGAATGGTTAGTGGTGGAATTCACTACTCTATTATAGGCAAATTCAACATGAGGTAGTAAATCCTCCCAAGCCCTTGGATTCCCGGAAATAAAGCATCTTAATAATTGACCCAAAGTTCTATTAACCACTTCGGTTTGACCATCAGTTTGGGGGTGGCAGGAAGTAGAAAACAGAAGTTTGGTGCCAAGTTTCCCCCATAAGGTCCGCCAAAAGTGACTTAAGAACTTAGAATCCCTATCAGATACTATACTTCTAGGAAGTCCATGCAAACGAACAACTTCCTTGAAGAAGAGATTTGCAATATGGCATGCATCATCCACTTTGTGGCATGGAATAAAATGAGCCATTTTAGAAAAACGGTCCACTACCACAAAGATGGAATCCTTACCCTTAGATGTCTTGGGTAGTCCTAAGATAAAATCCATAGAAATATCAACCCAATGCATTGTAGGGATAGGAAGAGGGGTATATAAACCATGGGGTTGGACCTTAGATTTAGCCTTCCTACATGCTATACATCTATCACAAAAGGTATGTACGGATTTGCGCATGTGAGGCCAAAAGAAATGTTCATGCAATGTTTCTAAGGTCTTAGCTACCCCAAAATGTCCCATAAGCCCACCCTCATGAGCCTCTCTAACAAGAGATTGTCTAATGGATCCTTGGGGAACACAAAGTCTTTTTCCTTTGAAAAGAAAACCATTATGTAAGAAAAAGTCTTTGTGACCTCCCTTGGAACACTCTTGATAGATTAGAGAGAAATCTAAGTCATCATGATAAAGTTCCTTTATGTGATCAAAACCTAAATATTGAACATTTAAAACATTTAACAAGGTATATCTTCGTGAAAGAGCATCGGCCACTACATTAATTTTACCTTGTTTATGTTTGATCACATAAGGAAATTGCTCAATAAACTCCACCCACTTAGCATGTCTCTTATTAAGCTTGCTTTGGCTTTTCAAATATTTAAGGGACTCATGATCACTATGAATCACAAATTCCTTTGGAAAAAGATAATGTTGCCAATTTTGCAAAGCTCTAACAAGAGCATAAAGTTCTTTATCATAAGTGGAGTAATTGAGATGACTCCCTTTGAGTTTCTCACTAAAATAAGCGATGGGGTGTCCTTCTTGAAGGAGGACGGCCCCAATGCCTATATTAGAGGCATCACACTCTATTTCAAATGTCTTAGCAAAGTTAGGAAGGGCTAGAATGGGGGCTGTACCGCCCTGGTGGACGGGTGTGATGACGTGGCATCCTGCTACAGTGTAGGCGTGTTGACAAGGCGCCAGGTTGGCAGATGGGAAGGAAGTCGGGAGGCACGTGTGGTCGCCGATTGTTAAGTTGGCGTGTTCCGATTTCCAGTTTACCAGAATAGGCGATCGCCAGGTTGAAGATGAAGTCGCCAGATGTAGACTCAGGCGACCAGGCAGTCGGAGATTGCCAGAATAAGCACATCGCCGAAGACGAAGGAGAAGCAGATTATGAAGGCGGTCGGCGAGACCACAGGGAAGGTGTATGAAGGCCCTAACTCGCCAGTTTCAGTAGAGATCGCACTCCTAAGTTAGCTATGCACTGGGCAGTACCATGCATAAGTAACTTAGCCAAAATAAGAGTAGAAGCAGCGCCAGGTCAGGGAGCCTCCAGATGATGGCACGTGTACAGTTGGATGCGAGCCACGTGTACAGTTGGATGCGAGCCACGTGTCCAGGTCTGTAACTGCCAGGAGAGAGAAAACCACCAGGTATATAAGAGTTCTTAACAGATTTTCTAAGGTACGCGCGTTCAGTTCATACACTTTACGCTTGCAGAGTGACAGAGCTGTTTGTGAGAGAGAGTTTGCACGGTTCCAGTTCTTAGTATTTGGTAATACCGTCATTGACTTGAGCGTCGGAGTGCGATCGGCCGCAGCAGCGCCGTGTCGTTTCTTTGTAGGTTCTTGAGATAGATCCAGAGGAGGAACGGAAGTGAGAAGCGGCGCGCACGTCGATCCTTTGACGAGGCATTCTCCAGCGCTCCGGTCAACAGGCAGGATCATCAGGCGCCCACCGTGGGGCCGTGTAAAACGTGCTCCCATCCACAGCGTGAGTTCGTGGAAGTTTTCGAGGTTTTCTGCGCGGTTGTGTGCTGGTGCAACCGTCGTTTGCAGTTTCTTTGAGTTTCGTTCGGTGAGTTTGTGTTTTGTGCCGTTTGTTTGTCTTTCAATCGGTGGAGTGAGGTCTTTTGTTGCTTGCGCGCAATCTGTCTGGTGGAGGTTCGAGTTCTTTGGTGGTTTTCTGCGAAGGTTTGCGGTGTTCTTGGGTTCCTGCGCAGTTTCTTGAGTTTTCTCCGATTGATCGCTGATTCGTTCGTGGTTGAAGTGTTATTTGCTGTATTTCTGTGGTTCGCTGAAGTTAATTAGAAAGAAGAGAAGCAATCGTTCCAGTCCCGTGGCTCCCGTCGCAGCTGAAGGCGACGCCGCCATGACCATGGCGCAGATGGCAGAAATGATGCGCTCGTTGCAGGCGACTGTGGAAGCCTCGCGCGTGGAGCAGGCAAGGATACATGAAGACCTGGTCGCCTCTCGCGCCAGGAACGAGGAGCTCAGCAAGGTAGCTGAGGAGCTGCGTCGAGCTCTTCAGGAGCAGCAGGGTCGTTCTTCAGCTGAGGAGGTGGCACCGTCGACGCCACCTCGTGTTTTCCCAATGCCTTTCATTCAGGCGATTACCGACACGCCAACTCCCACGAGCGTGGTTCCGGTTAAAGCTGTTTTTACCGGCGTGGAGGATCCGGAGGCTCATCTGACCACGTTCCACACACAGATGATGCTGTCGGGAGGGTCGGACGCCGTCTACTGTAAGATGTTCGTGAGCACGCTCCAGGGAACGGCGATGGAGTGGTTTGTGAGCCTGCCTAATGGCCACATAACTAATTTCAACAATTCTCGAAAATCTTTGTCGAGCAGTATATTGTGAACAAGGCACCGCCCAGGGTGTCCTATGATCTGTTTGATATAAGGCAGTACCATGGGGAGTCCCTCAGAGACTACCTCAATCGCTTCGGAGCGCAGATGGTCAGATCGCCGGCCAAGGATGAAGAAATGCTGGTCTATGCCTTCAAGAAGGGCGTGCAGCCAGGGCCATTCTGCGAGGCCTTGATCAGGGCTCATCCAGCGACGTTTGCTGAAGTCAGGCGACTTGCGGTGGCCCACATCGCCGACGAGAGTGAAGTCGCCGAGAAGAGAGGCAGCGTGGCTCCCGCCAGGCCACGCGCCCAGACCAGGATCCAGCCACAGAGGGTGCTGGAAACGGCAGCGGCGGCCAGAAAAGACCAAAGGACTCGCTATCCTTACGATAGGAGAAATAAGGGAAGAAGCCAAGCGCGCCAACCGCCAGCACGCCAACAACCAGCACGCCGGGAATACAATCGCCCGCCTAAGCACAAATTCGTCATAGGACTAGCGGACCTGATCGCTATCCCTAACATATCTGCTAGGTTGAAGGCGCCCGAGAAGGTGGGCGACAAGGTGCTGGGGTCAAAACCGGACGCCTGGTGCGAGTTCCACCAGTGCTTTGGCCACAACCTGGACTCGTGTTTGTCTTTAGGATACCAGCTCGACGACCTGGTTAAGAGCGGGTTCCTAAACGACTATCTGCTGGATAGGAGGACGGGGGGAGCACCGAGTTCCCAGCCAGCAGGTGGAGAAGCCCAGCAACACGAAATGCCAATCCACGGGGAGATCCACACCATTGCAGGGGGTTTCTCAGGTGGTGGATGCACCGCATCGCAGAGGAAAAAGTATGCGCGATCGGTGATGGCAGTGGACATGTTTGAAGATCACTCACCGGAGGTGGACATTACGTTCACAAAGCAGGATCTTCGGGACGTTGTGCCTCACGACAACGATCCCATAGTTATTTCGTTGATAACAGCAGGGAGGAAGGTCCACCGGGTTCTGGTGGACCAAGGAAGCTCGGCAGACGTGATGTTCTGGCCGACTTTCACGCAGCTGGAATTGCCCCTTGACCAGCTGAGGCCCTATGGAGGGTGCTTATATGGATTCGCTGGTGACCAGGTGGAGGTCAGGGGGTACATCGAGCTGAGAACCACGTTTACAGATGAGGCTGGGTCGAGGACGGAGAAAATCAAGTACCTCATCGTAAACGCCCCTTCGGCATATAACATCCTGTTGGGAAGGCCCACCCTTAACAGGATAGGCGCAATTCCATCGACTCGGCACATGAAGGTGAAGCTGCCGTCCATGGAAGGGGTGGTGATCATGATCAAGTCGGACCAGAAAGAAGCGAAAAGGTGCTATGAGAATAGCCTGAAAAACAAAAGGTCCGTGAGCTATGTAACAACCACCCCACCTTCCGGTGTGAAGCCCAGACCGCCGGCAACAGAGGATATCGCTGGAAGGGATGTAGAGATGGTAGACGCTGAGCTGGGGGAGAGAGAGGCTGGCCTGGAGGAGGAAGAGGCGCGGAATCGCCCCGAGGAAGCGAGGGAACTGGGAATCGCCAAGGCGGTGATCGCCAGAGAATCCAGGCCCAAACCCGTCGAGCAGTGGCTCGAGAAGGAGATCGGGGGGAAAGTTTTCAAGCTCAGAAGATCTCTGGAGGTCGATCTCCAGGACCAGATCGCCAAGGTGATTGAGCGGCATATAACATCCTGCTGGGAAGGCCCACTCTTAACAGGATAGGCGCAATTCCATCGACTCGGCACATGAAGGTGAAGCTGCCGTCCATGGAAGGGGTGGTGATCACGATAAAGTCTGATCAGAAGGAAGCAAAAAAGTGCTATGAAAATAGCCTGAAAAATAAAAGATCAGTGAGCTATGTTACAACCACCCCACCTCCCGGTGTGAAGCCCAGACCGCCGGTAATGGAGGAGGCCGCCGGAAGGGACGTAGAGATGGTAGATGCTGAGCTGGGGGAGAGGAATGCTGGCCTGGAAGAAGAAGAGGCGCGGAATCGCCCGGAGGAAGCAAGGGAACTCGGAATCGCTAAGGCGGTGATCGCCAGAGAATCGAGGCCCAAACCCGTCGAGCAGTGGCTCGAGAAGGAGATCGGGGGGAAAGTTTTCAAGCTCGGAAGATCTCTGGAGGTCGATCTCCAGGACCAGATCGCCAAGGTGATTGAACGGCATCTGGACGCGTTTGCCTGGTCCGCTTCGGACATGCCCGGGATCGATCCCGACTTCTTGTGCCATCATCTGGCGATGGACAACACGGTGAGACCGGTGCGGCAAAGAAGGAGGAAATTTAATGAAGAGAGGAGGCAGGCGATCAAGGACGAGACCCAGAAACTCCTCGCTGCAGGCCACATCAGGGAAGTCCAGTACCCTGAGTGGTTGGCAAATGTCGTGCTGGTGAAGAAGAGCAACGGGAAATGGCGCATGTGCGTCGATTTCACCGATCTGAATAAGGCTTGCCCAAAGGATTCGTATCCTTTACCAAGCATTGATGCCCTGGTTGATAGTGCTGCAGGGTGCAAGCTGCTGAGTTTCCTGGATGCCTTCTCGGGCTATAATCAGATCAAGATGCATCCCATGGATGAAGAGAAAACAGCCTTCATGACGGAGAGGTCGTGCTACTGCTATAAGGTGGTGCCGTCTGGGCTGAAGAATGCGGGGGCCACGTACCAGAGGATGATGGACCGAGTACTTGCACCAATGCTGGGAAGGAACGTGCAAGCTTACGTCGATGACATGGTCGTGACCTCGCAGGAGAAAAGCAAGCACGTTGCGGACTTGGAAGAATTGTTCACGACGATCGCCAAGTTCAAGTTGAAGCTCAACCCGGAGAAATGCATTTTCGGCGTGGAGGCTGGAAAATTTTTGGGTTTTCTCTTGACTGAAAGAGGAATAGAAGCCAACCCGGACAAGTGTGCCGCCATTTTGGCGATGAGAAGCCCGACTACAGTGAAAGAAGTCCAGCAGCTGACAGGTCGGATGGCAGCCCTATCTCGCTTCGTGTCAGCGAGCGGAGAAAAGGGACATCCCTATTTCCAATGTCTGCGGCGCAATAACAAGTTCGCTTGGACGAAAGAATGCGAGGAAGCTTTCGTCAAGCTGAAGGAATATCTGGCGAGCCCGCCGGTTCTGTGCAAACCACTGGCGGGAATCCCTCTCAGGTTGTATTTTGCTGTGACTGAGAGGGCGGTGAGTGCGGTGCTCGCCCAGGACCAAGATCAGGCTCAGAAGCCTATCTATTTTGTGAGCAAGGTGTTGCAGGGCCCAGAAACGAGATATCAGGCCCTGGAGAAGGCTGCGCTGGCTGTGGTGTTTTCGGCGAGGAGGTTGCGCCACTACTTCCACAGCTTCACGATACTGGTGATGACTGACCTGCCCATCCAGAAGGTCTTAAAGAAACCTGACGTTGCAGGAAGAATGGTGAAGTGGGCAGTGGAGTTGTCAGAATTTGACATTAAATATGAGCCCCGAGGCCCGATCAAGGGGCAAATCTTTGCAGATTTCGTAGTCGAGCTCTCATCGGAGGCGACGCGGGTGGAAGGAGATGACTTCCGTTGGGTACTCTCGGTGGATGGATCATCGAACCAGCAGGGTAGCGGTGCTGGAGTAATATTGGAAGGACCCAACGGCGTGCTGATCGAACAATCGTTGAGATTCGCCTTCAAAGCCAGCAACAATCAAGCAGAGTATGAGGCGCTGATCGCCGGGATTCTGCTGGCCAAGGAAATGCGAGCCAGGGTGCTGATGGCTAAGAGTGACTCGCTGCTAGTCACAGGGCAAGTAACAGGCGAGTTCCAGGCTAAAGATCCACAAATGGCGGCTTACTTGGCGTATGTGCAGGAGTTGAAGAGTTCCTTTGCCTCTTTTGAAGTGGTCCATGTGCCCCGAGAACAGAATGCCCGAGCTGACTTGCTTGCTAAGCTCGCCAGTTCAGGCAAGGGGGGTAGGCAGAGGACGGTGATTCAAGAAACTCTGAAGACGCCGAGGGCATTTGTAGCAGATCACCTGGTCCTTCAGATAAGCAGGTCGACGGAGAGAGCAGCGAGAAGCCACAAGTCTTTGACGCAAGAAACTCTGAGATCGCCGAAAGTTAGAGCTTGTCGAGGAGAGAAGGTGGACGTGATGCAGGTCTGCGCCACCCATGAGCCAGACACTTGGATAACACAGTACAAGCGGTGCCTGGCAGATGGCCTCCTCCCGCTAGATCCAACAGAAGCTAGGAAGGTAAAGAAAAATTCCAGCAAGTATACATTGATTGATGGCGAGCTGTACAGGTTTGGGTTCACTCACCCACTCCTGGAATGTATACACGGCGAGAAGTGCACGAGAATTATGGCAGAGCTCCACGAAGGAATATGTGGAAGTCACGTCGGGGGTCGAGCTCTGGCCGTGAGGACTCTCCGTGCAGGCTACTATTGGCCATCCATGAGAGAAGATTGCAAGAAGTATGCCCAATGCTGTAAACAGTGCCAGCAGCACGCCGATTGGCATAAGGCACCTCCCGAGGAGTTGAAGTCGATCTATAGCCCTTGGCCGTTTCATACTTGGGGAATCGACATCCTGGGACCTTTTCCACTGGCGATCAGGCAGATGAAGTACTTGGTGGTGGCGATTGAGTACTTCACCAAGTGGATTGAAGCAGAACCAGTGGCCCAGATCACCGCACACAAGATCGAAGGCTTTGTATGGAAGAACATCGTGTGCCGGTTTGGAGTGCCTAAGCGCCTGGTGTCAGATAATGGGACTCAGTTTGCAAGCCACCTGTTGAAGAAGCTTTGTGAAGGGGTTGGAATTCAGCAAGTGTTTGCATCCGTCGAGCACCCTCAGACGAATGGCCAGGCGGAATCAGCTAATCGGGTGTTGTTGAGAGGTTTGAAGAGAAGGCTTGAGAAAGCCAAGGGAAGTTGGGTTGAGGAGGTGCCCCGTATAGTCTGGGCGTACCACACCACCGAGCAGTCCGGAACCCATGAGACCCCGTTTAGCTTGGTCTATGGGTGTGACGCCATGATTCCGGTGGAGATCCAGGAAAGCTCGCCGAGATTCCAGAACTTCGTAGAGGAAGACTCGAATGAAGAGAGAAGGCTGAACCTGGATCTGCTGGATGAAGTCAGGGAGGAGGCAAGGCTGAAGGCTGAGGCGGTGAAAAGAAGGGTCGAGCGAAGGTACAATTCTAAGGTGATGCCAAGACAGTTTAGAGAAGGCGATCTGGTGATGAGGAAGGCCCACCAGTACGAGATGGAGAATAAACTATCACCCAAGTGGACTGGACCGTTCAGAATAACCGAGGCGCTCGGGAACGGAGCCTACCGCTTAGAGACGCTGGAAGGAGGGGCGATTCCTCGCACCTGGAATGCCACACACCTGAAGTTGTACTATAGTTAAGAGCTTTGTAAGTAAAGACAAACACAAATGTTGTATTATAATGTCTCTGTTAAAACAGTTTCAAGGGGGCGCTCTTTTTTCCCTAAGGAGGGTTTTTAATGAGGCCACCCAATAAAAGAAGAGTTTTCGAAGTATAAGGTGTTTCCAGATTGCATGTGTGCTATTTTCGAAAGTTTGAAGAAAGACCTTGTCATTTGTACATGATTTGAGGCAAGAAAATATATATATCGCGTGCTTTCTAAAAAGTTTTAAAGTCCTCATCGTTTTTCGGCGATTAGAGGCACCAGTTAAGTTTTAAAGTCCTCATCGTTTTTCGGCGATTAGAGGCACCAGTTAAGTTTTGAGTCCTCATCGTTTATTGGCGATCGGAGGCACCAGTTAAAGACCTCCTCGCCGTTGAGCGAGTGCAGGCGAGAAAGAGGAAAAGTCCTCCGTGTTTCTGGGAGCGAGAAGATGTAACTCCCGGGGCAACGTAGAGGCAAGTTAAAGACCTCCTCGCCGTTGAGCGGGTGCAGGCGAGAAAGGTCCTCAGTGCATCCAGGGGGGAGGAGATGTACATCCTGGGCAAGTTGAGGCACCGGATAAAGTCCTTATCGCCGTTGTGCGAGCCAAGGCCAATTAAAGACCTCCTCGCCGCTGAGCGAGTGCAGGCGAGAGAAAGAAAAGATCCTCAGTGCATCCAGGGGGAGGAGATGTACACCCTGGGCAAGTTGAGGCATCAAATAAAGTCCTTCTCGCCGTTGTGCGAGCTCAGGCGAGTTAAAGACCTTCTCGCTTATATGCGGGTATAGGCAAGATAAAATCCTTCTCGTCTTGAACGAGTTCAGGTATGGCGAAGAGGGCGGAAGAAGCTTGAAAGGTGGCTAAGGTAGGTTCGAAGAGAACGCCTAGCCAGCCGGTCTTCAGCTCTGAAGTTCAGGGGGGTAAAGGAAGATCCCAAAGGGCATTTCTGCCCCAGATAAAGAAATGACTGCCAAAGCATGAGGCTGGGAAAAGCTGGTGTTACCAAGAGGTTTTGGCGATCGGGAAAAGTTCAAACGACGGCGAGAAGGTTGAAAGACTTGTTTGATAAAGCAGGTCGAATGGGACGCTGTTTGAACTGATGATTGAGTTACAGTTCGTTGCTTGGAAACTTTTCTTATGATCAGGTTAGTGCCTCAAGGGTACAAGTTGTTTAAAGCGATTGTTGCTTAAGTTTGAATCGGCTCGAAGCAGTTACGCCAAAGGTCGTGTTTGCAAAATCACTAAGTTAAACTCGGCAAAGTTAAACATACAAAGAAGGTAAAAGTGCTCAAAAGAAGTCAGAAGAAAGAATATCCAAGTTTCGCTATTGAAATAAGTAACTGTTCAAGACACATATGCAAGAGTTTTTACAAGGTGAATACAAGTGAATTTATAAAGAAGCAGATGGGGTGGAATTGATGAGCCTTCGGCGGGAACGACTTTTCCATCTACTACTTCGTTGTTTAACGACACCATGCTGAGGTCGAGATCAAGGAATAGGCATGCGAATTGCTCCCGAGCGGCTTCGAATCCAGCAGTCAGAATCTGAGCAGAATTTAGCTTAAGTTCTTCAAACTGCCCTTGAAGTCCTCCAACCTGTTCTTTGAGCTCCTTGTTCTGCTGCCCCTGCTCTTCAACCTGTTTTTGGAGTTGTTTGTTGGTCTCTTGAGCATGAAGAAGGTCGTTAGTAACCTTCTTGGATTCTGTTTGAGCTTGGGCCAACTCGGCAGCCATCTTCCTTTTCTCCTTGTTTGCCTCGGCGAGATCAGCCATGGCGTCGTCCCTCGCTTTTTCAACTTGCCCAAGTAGCTTCTCGCGATCAATCGACCTCTGCTCCAGCTTTTGCACCCTGGCGGCGTCAGCTTGAATGTGAGCCTCCAGGTCGCTCGCCTTGGTGCGCAGAGGCACGATCTTGCTTTCTAGTTCAACTTTCTCTTGGGCAAGTTCGTGGACTTTGCGGCGAAGGTCGGCAGCTTCCTTGCGCGCCAGCCTAAGCTCGGTACTCAGGGCATCCTCTACTCGAGAGTGTTCCATTTCCGCGAGCGTCAGGCTGAATGACACCTTCTCCACCTCAACCTTCATAGTGCTATTTTCGGTCTTGAGGTTGTAGAGATCGTCTTGAAGCCTCCTGGTGGAGCTCTCCACAGCCCTCGTTATGATTGATGGGATATCCTCTGCTATGGTTTTGAGTTTGGCAGTCAGAGGTTCCCACATCCTTGTGACTTCAAGGGAAAGGTTGGATGCCTGGAGAGGCGCCAGGGGGGCTTGTGGAGGGTTCTCGCCGCCACCTTCCTTAGCAGGGTTTTCAATGTTTGCTTCCTGGCGTGGCGACGCGACCGGGGACTCGGTAATTAGAATTGGGGAGGTGTGAGCAACCTCATTCCCGGTCGGAACGTTCTCTACAGCTGAAGCATTTGAAGGAGGGCCCCCTCCAGCTGAGATATGGGGCGTAGAGGCACTTGGGGGGTCCTCCAGAAAGTTTGGCTCTTGAGCCTCGACTGCTGGTGGCGCAGTGGCCAGTGGAGTTGCTTGGACTGGTGGTGAAGGGGCTCGTGGTGTTGGCGATGAGGGAGGAGGAGCAGGTGTTGATGGTGGTGTTGAAGCTGGAAGAGGGGGTGGGGCAGGTGGAGAAGGTGGTGCCACCCTTTTCCTCTTTTTAACGAGGCCATCCTCAGTGACCTCGTCGTCCTCTTCCTCCTCCTCTTGGACAACTTGGGGGGCTTTTCGCTTTGGCCTTTTAAGGACCAGTTTCTTTCGTTGGGTGGGCTCCTTAGGCAGTGATCGCCCATGAATGATGGCCTTCTCGACCGCCGAGTTGGGCACCGTCTGGGAACCGGTCGCCAACCCGTGGTTGCGGGCGAGCGCCTTCAAGTCAGCGAGCATGTTCTTACCCAACATGGTATCTGCATGGAACGAAAGTGCATGAGTTAGCTCCAAGGGGAAAAAAGATTAGTGTACAAGGCAATGAGACAGCAAAAACAGGCATATGCAGAAAAGATAAAACCAAAGTCTTGTGTGTGTCGCACAAGACGCCCAGAAACAATATCAGAAGCAATGTCAAGACAAGAGTGTAGCGTCCTGACCTATTTGGAATTCCAACTGGTCCTCAAAGAACTCCAAGGAAATCAGGGTGGGGGTCAAGAATGTTATGTGGGCATCTGCCACCCTCTTCCAGAATAGGCAAAGGTCTCGGTCCAAAGCTCCCATGCTATCAGGACTTCTGGGCCTCCTGAAGCAGCTCTTGGACTCCTTTTTCCCCTTGTCCACCCAGTACAAGGGGAAACCGTCGAGAAGGGAAGTGTCTTTGTCATTTGCGCGAACCTGGATGAACTTCCCCTTCCAATCCTTGTACGACTGCTGGAAGATGGTGAAAATGGATCTCCCAGCAATGGCATTCAGGCTGACCCACAGGCGATCTCCTGGGTGCTTGGCCTCAAACAGGAATAAAAACACGTCCACTGACGCGGGCAACCCCAGGTGGGCGCACGTTATCTCGAAAGCTCGGACAAACGCCCAGCTGTTGGGGTGAAGCTGGGCGGCAGCGATGTTGAGCTCGGTTAAGAGTTCCCTCTAAAATCGAGTAAGAGGGAACCTGAGTTTGACCTTCTTGAAGAAAGTGGTGTAGACGAAGCAGAAGGGCCCGTCGGCGCTCACTTTATCATCGGCGCACACTGGCAGAGCGGCGGGGCAAGGCAGCACCATCATTCTCTCATCGTGCTCCTTGTGAAACGATTGGTGGGCCTCGTCCCCATTGGTCAATCGCAGAACCGCTCCCGCAGTGTTCACCGACGAGGTTTCCTTTAAGAGGGTTGGGTTAGCCCATGGGTATAAAGCCTTGAAGTCTGGCAGAGGGATGGGGGCTCCTCCAGCGTTTGGTGGAGTCGTCTGGGCCAGAGCGGTTTGGGAAGACGCAGGCCTCACAGCCTGCGAAGAGGGAGCACCACGAACTTGCGTTGAGTCGTGTGCTTGTGAAGGAGGGTTTCGCGCTGATGGAGGGGGGTTCGGGGTAATCTTGGTGCGAGTCATGGTAGCAACTGCAAAGGAAGAAGAAAGAGAAAGAATAATAATCAGGAGGGTTACAAAGGCTGACTCGATCATAGAAGGAAGGTGAAAGACGAACGAATGTGAGTTCGTTGCGACGATCGACAAAGCCCTAAGTTACGCAGAAGGAGAAATGGAAAAACAGCCCACAGCGTATGCACCAGACAGTTACAGGATGATGCGAATCGGTGAAAATGCAAGGGAACCCAGCAGATGAAGGAAAGTAGTTACCTTTCGATGATCAGGAAAACGTTGAAGGGAGGTGGTGATCTAGAGCGTCGAGGAACGTCGAGAGCTTTCGCAGAAGGAAATGAGAGCGTATGCAAGTGTGAAGAAAGTGATGGAACAGTAGGAGCGTAAGAGGTTTAAGGGTTTTCGAAATAAGTTTTGGAAGCACTAACGGCAGATGAAGAGAGCCGTTGATGAAGCCACGTGTCGAGCGATCGGTGAAGGGTTTGGTGGAGCGTCAGAGCAGCAGAAAGTACGATCGCTTGGAATTCTGCGTCAGTGCCACATAGATCGGTGTTGACGAGGGCTCTTTCAATCTTTTCGCTAGACAAGTCTTCGCACTCCTAAGTTAGCTATGCACTGGGCAGTACCATGCATAAGTAACTTAGCCAAAATAAGAGTAGAAGCAGCGCCAGGTCAGGGAGCCTCCAGATGATGGCACGTGTACAGTTGGATGCGAGCCACGTGTCCAGGTCTGTAACTGCCAGGAGAGAGAAAACCACCAAGTATATAAGAGTTCTTAACAGATTTTCTAAGGTACGCGCGTTCAGTTCATACACTTTACGCTTGCAGAGTGACAGAGCTGTTTGTGAGAGAGAGTTTGCACGGTTCCAGTTCTTAGTATTTGGTGATACCGTCACTGACTTGAGCGTCGGAGTGCGATCGGCCGCAGCGGCGCCGTGTCGTTTCTTTGCAGGTTCTTGAGATAGATCCAGAGGAGGAACGAAAGTGAGAAGCGGCGCGCACGTCGATCCTTTGACGAGGCATTCTCCAGCGCTCCGGTCAACAGGCAGGATCAGGGGCTTTAGTTAATTTAGCCTTCAAAGTTTGAAAAGCGTTTTCTTGCTCTTGTCCCCACTTAAAAACCACATCCTTCTTTACTATGGCATTTAAAGGTGCGGCAATTGTACTAAAGTCTTTCACAAACCGCCTATAAAAACTAGCAAGGCCATGAAAGCTTCGTACTTCATTGACATTGGTGGGTGTAGGCCAATGTTGAATTGCTGCAACTTTTGTTTGATCTACATGCACCCCTTTATGACTAACCACAAACCCTAGGAAGTCTATATGATCTAATGCAAAGAAACATTTAGCATGGTTAGCATACAACTTCTCCTTCCTAAGGGTTTCTAGAACTTGTCTAACATGTGACTCATGATCTTCTAAGGACAAGCTATATATAAGAATATCATCAAAGTAAACCACAACAAACTTGCCAATGAATGCTCTTAAAACATGATGCATGAGTCGCATGAAGGTACTAGGAGCATTAGTCAAGCCAAAAGGCATGACCAACCACTCATATAAACCAAATTTGGTCTTAAAAGCGGTTTTCCATTCATCACCATGTTTAATTCGAATTTGATTGTAACCACTCTTAAGATCAATTTTGGAAAATATTTTAGACCCATGTAATTCATCCAATAAGTCATCTAACCTAGGAATGGGATGCCTATATTTGATGGTGATGTTATTTATAGCGCGACAATCCGTACACATCCTCCATGTCCCATCCTTTTTAGGGACAAGTATGACAGGCATAGCACATGGGCTCATGCTATCTTGAACCCACCCCTTAGCTAATAATTCCTCAACTTGTCTTTGAATTTCTTTGGTCTCTTGGGGATTGGTCCTATACGCAGGGCGATTTGGTAAAGAAACCCCAGGCATGAAGTCTATTTGGTGTTAAATCCCTCTTAGAGGTGGTAAGCCTTTAGGAGGATCTTGAAACACATCTTCATATTCCTTTACCAAATGGTCCAAACATGTGGGACTATCCTTAGCCGACTCATATTCAATAGGTCTAGGAATAGCTAAAAAAATAGGCTTGTGAGTAACTATTACCTTTTGAACTTGTTGGGAAGATATGAGAAGGCTTCTTTTGGAATTTTTAATTTCTTTTTCTTTCTCTCTCTTTTCTCTCATTTTGACTTGGTCCTCATGTACCTCCTTTGGAGAGAGAGACTTGAGAATGACTTTGTGTCCATGGAAGTTAAAAGAAATTTTGTTGGTAAAGCCATCATGAAATTTTTTTCTATCAAATTGCCATGGCCTACCTAAAAGGATATGAGTAGCTTCCATTGGAACAACATCACACAAGACCTCATCTTTATATTTGCCAATGGAAAATGTAATGAGGACTTGTTTGTTCACTACTATCTCACCCACCTCACTCAACCATTGTAACTTGTAGGGCTTGGCATGAGAGATGGTAGGCAATCCAAGTTTGTCTACCACTCTTGTGCTTGCCACATTTGCACAACTCCCCCCATTCACAATCAAAGAGCAAACTCTATCATTAATAAGACACCTTGAATGAAAAATATTTTCTCTTTGAGTTTCATCAAAAGGTTTTAACACTTGTCCAAGCATGCGTCTTATTACTAATAGGTCACCCTCATGTGGGCTTTCACTTTCACTCTCACTTGGGGATCTAGAAGGTGAGGAATGTCTAGAAGATTCGGACCCATGCTCACTACTATCTACCCCATCATGCATATACATAGTTCGTTTAGTAGGGCAATTAGAAGCAATATGTCCATAGCTTAAACATTTAAAACACTTCTTACTAGACGATTTTTGTGGTGATTTAGGCCTAGCACTGGAAGTGGAAGGCTTAGACTCTCTAGGTTTGAAAGTAGAGTCCTTAGAAGGGATGTTTGAAAAAGAGTTTTTATTTTTCCAAGAAGAGTGGTAGTAGTTATCTTTAGAAGAATTTTTGAAAGCATTTTTCCTTGCAAGTTGATTTTCAATTTTGCTAGCAAGGTGCACCACATTTTCCAAAGAAGAATATTCTTGTAACTCTACCACGTCTTGAATATCCCTTCGAAGTCCACTCACAAACATAGCTATCTTAGCCTCCTCACTCTCATCCATATTAACTCGAATTAAAAGCGTGTCTAGTTGTTTAAAGTTGATCCTGCCTGTTGACCAACACGCTGGAGCTTTGCCTCGTCAAACTTGGATCGACGTATGCGCCGTGTTTGGCTCCGTCCTTCGCCGCGATCCACCTCAAGAACCTGCGTCATGTTCACCTTTTCTTCCCGACATGCTCTTATTCTTGGCGATCTCAAGGTCTCTTGAGTCAAAGACCTGTGACTCCTTGCCGCTGTCTCCGTCGACTTGCTTATCTGAAGAACCAGGTGATCTGCCACAAATGCTCTCGGTGTCTTCAGAGTTTCTTGAATCACCGTCCTCTGCCTACCCCCCTTGCCTGAACTGGCGAGCTTAGCCAGCAAGTCAGCTCGGGCATTCTGCTCTCTGGGCACATGCACCACTTCAAAGGAGGCAAAGGAACTCTTCAATTCCTGTACATACTCCAGGTAAGCCGCCATTTGTGGATCTTTAGCCTGGAACTCGCTTGTTACTTGCCCCTTGACTAGCAGCGAGTCACTCTTTGCCATCAGCACTCTAGCTCCCATCTCCTTGGCCAGCAAGATCCCGGCGATCAGCGCCTCATATTCTGCTTGATTGTTGCTGGCCTTGAAGGCAAACCTCAAAGATTGTTCGATCAGCACGCCGTTGGGTCCCTCCAAGATGACTCCAGCACCGCTACCCTGCTGGTTCGACGATCCGTCCACTGAAAGCACCCAACGGAAATCATCCCCTTCAACTCGTGTCGCTTCAGACGAGAGCTCGACCACGAAGTCTGCGAAGATCTGCCCCTTGATCGGGCCTCGGGGCTCATACCTGATATCAAACTCCGACAGCTCCACCGCCCACTTCACCATCCTTCCCGCAACGTCGGGCTTCTTCAAGACCTTCTGGATGGGCAGGTCGGTCATCACCAGTATTGTAAAACTATGGAAATAGTGACGCAACCTCCTCGCCGAAAATACCACAGCCAGTGCAGCATTCTCCAGGGCCTGATATCTCGTTTCGGGGCCCTGCAGCACCTTACTAACAAAATAAATAGGCTTTTGAGCCTGATCTTGGTCCTGGGCGAGCACCGCACTCACCGCCCTCTCAGTTACAGCAAAATACAACCTGAGAGGGGTTCCCACCAGCGGTTTTGCACAAAACCGGCGGGCTCGCCAGATACTCCTTCAGCTTGACGAAGGCTTCCTCACACTCCTTCATCCAGGCAAACTTGTTATTGCGCCTTAAACACTGGAAATATGGATGGCCCTTCTCTCCGCTAGCAGACACGAACCGAGACAGGGCGGCCATCCGACCTGTAAGTTGTTGTACTTCCTTCACAGTGGCCGGGCTCCTCATCGCCAAGATGGCGGCACACTTATCCGGGTTGGCCTCTATTCCTCTTTCAGTTAAGAGGAAACCCAAGAACTTCCCAGCCTCCACGCCAAAGATGCACTTCTCAGGATTCAGCTTCAACCTAAACTTGGCGATCGTAGTGAACAACTCCTCCAAGTCCGCAACGTGCTTGCTTTTCTCTGGCGAGGTCACGACCATGTCATCTACGTACGCTTGCACATTCCTTCCCAGCATTGGTGCAAGTACCCGATCCATCAACCTTTGGTACGTGGCCCCCGCGTTCTTTAGCCCAAACGGCATCACCTTGTAGCAGTAGCACGATCTCTCGGTCATGAAGGCAGTCTTCTCTTCATCCATGGGATGCATCTTGATCTGGTTATACCCCGAGAAGGCATCCAGGAAACTCAACAACTTACACCCTGCAGCACTATCCACCAGGGCGTCTATGCTTGGTAAAGGATATGAGTCCTTTGGGCAAGCCTTATTCAGATCAGTGAAATCGACGCACATGCGCCATTTCCCATTACTCTTCTTCACCAGTACGACATTTGTCAGCCATTCAGGGTACTGGACTTCCCTGATGTGGCCTGCAGCGAGGAGCTTCTGGGTTTCGTCTCTAATCGTCTGCCTCCTCTCCTCGTTGAACTTTCTTCTCCTCTGCCGCAACGGTCTCACCAAGTTGTCCATCGCCAAATGATGGCACAAGAAGTCGGGATCGATCCCGGGCATGTCCGAAGCGGACCATGCAAACGCATCCAGATGCCGCTCTATCACCTTGGCGATCTGGTCCTGGAGCTCGACCTCCAGAGATCTTCCCAGCTTGAAGATCTTTCCTCCGATCTCTCTTTCGAGCCACTGCTCGACAGGTTTTGGCCTGGTTTCTCTGGCGATCACCGCCCTGGCGATTCCCAGCTCCCTCGCTTCCTCAGGGCGATTCCCAGATCCCAACTCCAACTGCGTGAAAGTCGGCCAGAACATCACGTCTGCCGAGCTTCCTTGGTCCACCAGAACCCTGTGGACCTTCCTTCCTGCTGTGATCAACGAGATGACTATGGGATCGTTGTCATGAGGCACAACGTCCCGAAGATCTTGCTTTGTGAACGTAATGTCCACATCCGGCGAGTGGTCTTCAAACATATCCACCGTCATCACAGACCTCGCGTACCTCGTCCTTTGTGACGCGGTGCATCCACCACCCGAGAAACCCCCTGCAATGGTGTGGATTTCCCCGTGTGTAGGCATCTCGTGCTGCTGAGCCTCTCCACCTGCTGGTTGGGAGCTCGACGCGCCCCCCGTCCTTCTGTCCAGCAAGTAGTCGTTTAGGAACCCGCTCTTGACCAGATCGTCGAGCTGGTATCCAAAAGCCAAGCACGAGTCCACGGTGTGGCCGAAGCCCTGGTGAAACTCACACCAGGCGTCTGGCTTTGGCCCCAGCACCTTGTCGCCCACCTTCTCGGGCGCTTTCAACCTAGCTGATATATTGGGAATGGCGATCAGGTCCGCCAATCCCATGACAAACTTGTGCTTAGGCGGGCGATTATACTCTCGGCGTGCTGGTTGCGGGCGCCCTGGGCCTTTGCCCTTGTTCTTCCTTGGATCATAAGGATGGCGAGTCCTCTGATCCCTCCTGGCCGCCGCCGTCTCCAACACCCTCTGTGGCTGGATCCTGGTCTGGGCACGTGGCCTGGCGGGAGCCACGCTGCCCCTCTTCTCGGCGACCTCACTCTCATCGGCGATGTGGGCCACCGCAAGTCGCCTAACCTCAGCAAACGTGGCAGGGTGAGCCCTGATCAATGCTTCGCAGAATGGTCCCGGCAGCACGCCCTTCTTAAATGCATAGACCAGCATTTGTTCATCTTTGGCCGGCGATCGGACCATTTGCGCCCCAAAACGATTCAGGTAATCCCTGAGGGACTCTCCCTGATACTGCCTTATATCGAACAAATCATAAGACACCCTGGGCGGTGCCTTGTTCACGATGTACTGCTCGACGAAGATTTTCGAAAACTGCTGGAAGTTGGTTATGTGACCTGTAGGCAGGCTCACAAACCATTCCAGCGTCGTTCCCTGGAGTGTGCTCACAAACATCTTGCAGTACACGGCGTCTGATCCTCCTGACAGCATCATCTGCGTATGGAACATGGTGAGATGTGCCTCAGGATCCTCCACGCCGGTGAAAACAACCTTCACAGGTACCACACTCGCAGGGATGGGTGTGTCGGTAATCGCCTGAGCGAAAGGCATAGGGAAAACACGAGGCGGCGTCGACGGCGCAACCTCTTCAGCGACTGGACGCCCTCGCTGCTCCTGAAGAGCTTGACGCAGTTCCTCAGTCACTCTGCTAAGCTCATCATTCCTGGCCCGAGAGGCGACCAAGTCCTCGTGCATTCTTGCCTGCTCTATACGCGAGGCTTCCACATTCGCCTGCAACGAATGCATGATTTCCACCATCTGCGCCATAGTCATGGCGCCTTCAGCAGCAACGGGCGCAACTGGACTTGAACGGTTGCTTCTCATTTTTCTCATGAAAACATGACAAATCACAGAGAGCAATGAACAACACCTTCTTCAGCGACGATCGATTCAGCGATCAATTGGTCAGAACTTCGCGAAACTTCGAAGAACCTCAAGAACACAGCAAACCTTCACAGAAACTCGCAACTCCACCAGAAACCAACGCTTCTTCCACGAGAATCCAAACGAGCAACAGAACTCAGATCTCACCGACCAAAACTCGCGTAAGCAGCAAAAACTTCACCTCACCGAACAAAAAACCCAAACGAACGGTGGAAAACGCGAAATTACCGAACAAAACCTAGATGAACAGCAGACAATGGTTGCACCAGCACACAACCACACAGAAAACTGCAGAAACCTCCAAGAACTCGCGCTGTGGATGGGAACAGGTTTTACACGGCCCCACGGTGGGCGCCTGATGATCCTGCCTGTTGACCAAAACGCTGGAGCTTTGCCTCGTCAAACTTGGATCGACGTATGCGCCGTGTTTGCCTCCGTCCTTCGCCGCGATCCACCTCAAGAACCGGCAAAAGACGAAACGGCGCCGCTGCGGCCGATCGCACTCCAACGCCCAAGTCAGTGACTGAACCACCAATTACTAAGAGTAACACTCAAGAACTCTCAAGGAACCGTGCAATGTTCTCTCTCACAGTGTACTCAAGAACTCGCAAGCGTAAAGAAGACAATCTGAACGTGCGTACCTCAGAAGTTCGTTGGGAAACCCTTATATACCTGGACACTTTCTCTCTCCTGGCAGTTACACATCTGGACACGTGGCTCGCATCCAGCTGTACACGTGCCATCATCTGGAGCCTCCTTGACTTGGGCGCTACTTCTGACTCTCCTTTGGCTAAGTTACTTATGCATGATACTACTCAGTGCATAGTTGTCTTGGAGCGCGATCTCTACTGGATTGGCGAGTTAGGGTGCCTTCGTACACACCTTCCCTGTGGTCTCGCCGGCCGCCTTCATGATCTGCACCACCTGTTTCACCGTGTATGCTCAAGCAAGCTGTCCCCCGACCTCATCCTCTGGCCAACTGGGAAATGTCTATCTGCCTTCATCTCCGGCGATGTCCTTGTTTCGGCGATCTCTAATCACTTGGTCGCCTGGGTTTACATCTGGCGACTTCATCTTTAACCCGCCGGTTTTGGTGTGCTGGAGATCGGAGCACGCCAACTTAATAACTGGCGACTACACGAGCCCCCCGACTTCCTTCCCTTCTGCCAGCCAGGCGTCCCATGAACACGCCTATACGATAACTTGATGCCACGTCATCACTTCCGGCTACCAGGGCGGTACAAAAGTAATCATCAACACTTAGCGCGCCTTGATGAAACCGTTGGAGTTTCAACATAAGGTCTTTCCTAAAGTGTGGGGGTACGAATCAAGCGCGCAAACATGCTTTCAAATCGTTCCAAGAGACCACGGGCGGCCTCTTGTGTAGGTCAATGTCCATGAGGTATTGATGCCACCATTGCATGGCATAGTCCAAAAATTCTAAAGAAGCTAACTTAACCCTATGCTCATCCCTAACCCCATTTACATCAAAAATTTGGTCCACCTTAGCCTCCCATCCTAAGTATACATTGGTGATCCCGCCTGTTGACCAGAACGTTGAAACCTGCCTCGTCAAAGGATCGACGTGTGCACCGCTTCAAACCTCCGTCCTTCTTCAAGATCCACCTCAAGAACCTGCAAAAGAACAGAGCGGCGCCACTGCGGCCGATCGCACTCCAACGCCTAAGTCAGTGACCGAACCACCAAATACTAAGAGCAAGAACACTCAAGAACTCTCAAGGAACCGTGCAATGTTCTCTCTCACAGTATGCTCAAGAACTCGCAAGCGTAAAGAGTATAATCTGAATGTGCGTACCTCAGAAGTTCGTTGAGAACTCTTATATACCTGGTCACTTTCTCTCTCCTGGCAGTTACAGACCTGGACACGTGTCTTGCATCCAGTCGTACACGTGCCATCATCTGGAGCCTCCTTGGCTTGGGCGCTGCTTCTGACTCTCTTTTGGCTAAGTTACTTATGCATGGTACTGCCCAGTGCATAGCTAACTTGGAAGCGCGATCACTACTGGAATATGCGAGTTAGGGTGCTCTCGTACACCTTCCCTGTGGTCTCGCCGGCCGCCTTCATAATCTGCACCACCTTCATCTTCGGCGATGTGCTTGTTCTGGCGATCTCCAATCACTTGGTCGACTGAGTTTATCATCTGGCGACTTCATCTTCAACTGGGCGATCGCCTGGTATGCTGGAGATCGGAGCACGCCAACTTAATAACTGGCGACTACACGAGCCCCCCGACTTCCTTCCCTTCCGCGGATCTGGCGTCTTGTCAACACGCCTACACTGTAGCTTGGGGCCACGTCATCACTTCCGACTACCAGGGCGGTACAATTGGGATCACTATCACCACTAAAACTAGGAAGTTTTACATTTGGAGAACAAGGGCCAGCCACATGTTGGCGCCTCTCTTCATGGTGATGATGTCTTGGCCTTGGATTGTCTTCATAATAACCATGGGAGTGCCTTGAAGAATGCCGACTAGGAGGAGGAGTTCTTTGCTCACGGTTTTGATGCATTTCCTCTCGGTTTAACTCCAAACTTTGGAGCCGTGCTTCCATCTTCCTTATCACCTCAAGATAGTGAGCATTGGATTGCTTGGCATTCTTTAAGTCCTCATAAAGGGCTGCCTTTTGTGGTGAGCACGGTTTGGAGGACTCTCCACTAGAGAAATGAGCCATGAGCAGAAAATACACAAAAACAGAAAACAAAACAGTGAAAGAAACTTGTTAAACAATTAAAAACAGTGAGATATAGGTTGCTGGAAAAATGCCGAAGAAAGCACTCAAACCACTCCAAGAAAATATTCTGTCCTCAACCAAGCCTTGCTTGTGGAATGGAGTAGCTTCAAGTGAAATATGTTACAGCAAACCAACTTACTTAAGAACAAGTCTCCACACAACTTTTAAGAAGAACAAAAAGACAAGCAAGAAAAAGGTGTAAACAATAAAAGCTAAACCAAAAACAGAGAGTAATGTATGACAAACTAGAAAGAATATGAATGAAAGACAATCAAGAAAAATAAGGAACTCAATGAATAAAGAAGGCACACAAAAAGAGTCCTAAAGAAAAGTGCTAGAGTAGATTAAAGAAAACAAAAAACAGCTACTGGATTTTTATTTTTTTTTAAAGCAAACTGTGCTATGTTTACAGATTTAACTGTACTGATTGAAAGCGAACTGGAATGTGAAAAATTAACCACAGAAACTTCAATGTCTTAACTCAAAAATGGCACTGGAATGAGGTAAAAACAGTAAGCCAATTGAGAGAAATAATTTTTTCAAAATTGCTGCCCAATTACCGTATTCTTTTCGGCAGTATTGTACACTTTTCGTATTTTATTTATCATTTTTTGTGTACTTGGAATTTTTTAGTGATTTTTTTTTCTATGCTTTTGTAACACTTTGAAGTATGTAAATCCAAATTTTCACAAATTTCCTATGAGCCAATTAATTGCAGTAAATTGAAAGCAGTAGCACGTTTGTAAGAAAACAGAGGAGCCTATTTAGGAATGAAAAACAGTATGATGAACTAGCAAAGACATAATGGAAATTGTGTAAAGGAACTTGTATAGAATGAAAATACAAGCATGAACTCAAATCCAAAAATGAAAATGCACAAAGGATCAAGCAATAAACTAAAAAAAAATAGAAAGTAAACCAAAGCAAGAAACAATTAAAGCAATAAAAGTACTACTAGAAGTAATGACAATTATGGAATAACATGACTAAGACAAAACTTGACATGATTACAAAATTAAAAGACATATAACAAGATATAACCACAAGTGAAAGGAAGCTTAAGGTCAGCTCTAGGAAGGAGAATGCCATTCCAAAAGAGCAGCCATACTCATATGAACAATGAGTGCTAGAATCCTTTTCACAAACACATGGTGTAACAAAAGAAAACAGCAAGAAAACTCAAAATAAATCCTAAAACAGAATGGTAAACAACTTGAATTAAAGAGCTCTTGAAAGTAAAGTGCAATACAACTCAAAATTTAAGCAAGAAACAAGCCTAGACTCTAGATACCACGTGATGTGAATGTAACTACAAGAACACATGATTCTTGACATTCTTAGGAACAACTTGAGCTGGATTTGAAAGGCACTTTACTTTAGAATTGGATCAATGTTCTAAATTCAAGAACTCACCAAAACTAAGCACCAACCAAGACTCATATTGAAGTCCATGTATTTTCAAATTGAATCAAAACAAAAGGAAAGAAGAACAAGAATTAAAACTGGACAGAATTAAGAAACTAGCTACTGAACCGAAAAAGAAACAAAGAACAAAGCTGGAAAACAGAATGTAAACGGTAGAAAATGAAGGAAACACATTAGGAAATGAAACTACCGAATGGAAAATTGAAGAAAGGAAAGAAGACACTTATATGAAGATGCTTGCTGGATTTTGAGGATTGGAAGAAGCCATTCACGCCACTTGGAACCTTGAACCAAAATAAGTGATGGAGTGCCACCACTTGAAGCTCACCATAGCTCACAAGATAAGGCAAAGAAGAGGAAGACTCAAAACTCACAAATTCTCTCCCAAATTGAGTATAGTCTCTCTACTATAAAATTCCAATCTGAATTGTACAAGCTAAGCACCTTTATAGAGGTGCTGAAAATGCAAGCTAAATGGCACACAAATGCAATGAAATTCGGTTTGGCACCCCCTAGGCTCCTATCTACACTCCCCCCTAGACTCCCTTACTACTTACACCTTTTTATTACATTCACACCCCTATTCTACAAAAGAAATAAGAAGAGCCATTTTATTATACTCTTGTCCCAAATCATTTGCCATGCTCCTAGTAATTCGTTGGGCTTGGGCCCCTTTTTGGGCTTGGACCCCTTAATGGGCTTGGGCCCTTGTTGGGCTTTAGCTTCATGGCCTAGAGCATCCTCTACTTGGTTTCCATCACTAGTAGTGATAAACATTTGCTTTCAAGTAATTAGGACGAAAAGAGATGAAACTAGTTTTTTATTGGTAGTTGCATGAATTTGTTGATATAATTCATAGATGACTCTCTACAGTAGTGATAGACATTGGTTTTCAAGAAATTAGCATGAAAAGAATTGAAACTAGTTTTTTTGTGGTAGTTGCATGCATTTATTGTATATATTTGATAGATGAGTCTCTACGGTAGTGATAGATATTGGTTTTCAAGAAATTAGCATGAAGAAAAGACTTGAAACTAGTTTTTTTGTGGTAGTTCCATGAATTTATTGTATGAGTCTCTATAGTAGTGATAGACATTGGTTTTCATGAAATTAGCACGAAAAGACTTGAAACTAGTTTTTTTTGTGTTAGTTGCATGCATTTATTGTATATATTTGATAGATGAGTCTCTACAGTAGTGATAGACATTGGTTTTCAAGAAATTAGCATGAAAAGAATTGAAACTAGTTTTTTTGTGGTAGTTGCATGCATTTATTGTATATATTTGATAGATGAGTCTCTACATTAGTGATAGATATTGGTTTTCAAGAAATTAGCATGAAAATACATGAAACTAGGTTTTTTGAGGTAGTTGCATGAATATATTGTATATATTTGACACATGTGTCTTTAGATAGTTTATAATAGTGATAGACATTGATTAACAAGAAATTACCATGAAAAGACTCGAATCTAGTTTTTTTTATGTAGCTGCATGAATTTATTGTATAAATTTGATAGATGAGTCTCACTAGTAGTGATAAACATTGATTTTCCAGTAATTAGGAAGAAAAGAGTTGACACTAGTTTTTTATTGGTAGTTGCATGAATTTATTGATATATTTCATAGATGACTCTCTAAAGTAGTGATAAAAAATGGTTTTCAAGAAATTAGCATGAAAAGAATTGAAACTAGTTTTTTTGTGGTAGTTGCATGCATTTATTGTATATATTTGATAGATGAGTCTCTACAGTAGTGATAGATATTGGTTTTCAAGAAATTAGCATGAAGAAAAGACTTGAAATTAGTTTTTTTGTGGTAGTTGCATGAATTTATTGTATGAGTCTCTATTGTAGTTATAGACATTGGTTTTCAAGAAATTAGCATGAAAACACTTGAAACTAGTTTTTCTGTGGTAGTTGCATGCATTTATTGTATATATTTTATAGATGAGTCTCTACAGTAGTGATAGATATTGGTTTTCAAGAAATTAGCATGAAATGAGATGAAACTAGTTATTTTTGTGGTAGTTGCATGAATTTATAGTATATATTCGATTGATGAGTCTCTATAGTAGTGATAGATATTGGTTTTCAAGAAATTAGCATGAAAATACCTGAAACTAAGTTTTTTGTGGTAGTTGCATGAATATATTGTACATATTTGAAACATGTGTCTTTAGATAGTTTATAATAGTGAAAGACATTGATTTACAAGAAATTACCATGAAAAGACTCGAAACTAGTTTTTTTTATGTAGCTGAATGAATTTATTGTATAAATTTGATAGATGAGTCTCACTAGTAGTGATAAACATTGGTTTTCAAGTAATTAGGAAGAAAAGAGTTGAAACTAGTTTTTTATTGGTAGTTGCATGAATTTATTGATATATTTCATAGATGACTCTCTACAGTAGTGATAGACATTGGTTTTCAAGAAATTAGCATGAAAAGAATTGAAACTAGTTTTTTTGTGGTAGTTGTATGCATTTATTGTATATATTTGATAGATGAGTCTCTACAGTAGTGATAGATATTGGTTTTCAAGAAATTAACATGAAGAAAAGACTAGAAACAAGTTTTTTTTTTTGTGGTAGTTGCATGCATTTATTGCATATATTTTATAGATGAGTCTCTACAGTAGTGATAGATATTGGTTTTCAAGAAATTAGCATGAAATGAGATGAAACTAGTTATTTTTGTGGTAGTTGCATGAATTTATAGTATATATTCGATTGATGAGTCTCTATAGTAGTGATAGATATTGGTTTTCAAGAAATTAGCATGAAAATACCCGAAACTAAGTGTTTTGTGGTAGTTGCATGAATATATTGTACATATTTGACACATGTGTCTTTAGATAGTTTATAATAGTGAAAGACATTGATTTACCAGAAATTACCATGAAAAGACTCGAAACTAGTTTTTTTTATGTAGCTGAATGAATTTATTGTATAAATTTGATAGATGAGTCTCACTAGTAGTGATAAACATTGGTTTTCAAGTAATTAGGAAGAAAAGAGTTGAAACTAGTTTTTTATTGGTAGTTGCATGAATTTATTGATATATTTCATAAATGACTCTCTACAGTAGTGATAGACATTGGTTTTCAAGAAATTAGCATGAAAAGAATTGAAACTAGTTTTTTTGTGGTAATTGCATGCATTTATTGTATATATTTGATAGATGAGTCTCTACAGTAGTGATAGATATTGGTTTTCATGAAATTAGCATGAAGAAAAGACTCGAAACAAGTTTTTTTTTTGTGGTAGTTGTATGCATTTATTGTATATATTTGATAGATCAATCTCTACAGTAGTGATAGATATTGGTTTTCAAGAAACTAACATGAAATGAGATGAAACTAGTTTTTTTTTGTGGTAGTTGCATGAACTTATAGTATATATTCGATAGATGAGTCTCTATAGTAGTGATAGATATTGGTTTTCAAGAAATTAGCATGAAAATACATGAAACTAGGTTTTTTGTGGTAGTTGCATGAATATATTGTATATATTTGATAAATGTTTCTTTAGATAGTTTATAATAGTGATAGACATTGATTTACAAGAAATTACAATGAAAAGACTCAAAACTAGTTTTTTTTTATGTAGCTGCATGAATTTATTGTATAAATTTGAGAGATGAGTTTCACTAGTAGTGATAAAAATTGGTTTTCAAGTAATTAGGAAGAAAATAGTTGAAACTAGTTTTTTATTGGTAGTTGCATGAATTTATTGATATATTTCATAGATGACTCTCTACAGTAGTGATAGACATTGGTTTTCAAGAAATTAGCATGAAAAGAATTGAAACTAGTTTTTTTGTGGTAGATGGATGCATTTATTGTATATATTTGATAGATGAGTCTCTACAGTAGTGATAGATATTGGTTTTCAAGAAATTAGCATGAAGAAAAGACTTGAAACTAGTTTTTTTGTGGTAGTTGCATGAATTTATTGTATGAGTCTCTACAGTAGTGATAGATATTGATTTTCAATAATTTAGCATGAAGAAAAGATTAGAAACTAGCTTTTTTTGTGGTAGTTGCATGCATTTATTGTATATATTTGATAGATGAGTCTCTACAGTAGTGATAGATATTGGTTTTCAAGATATTAGCATGAAATGAGATGAAACTAGTTTTTTTTTGTAGTAGTTGCATGAATTTATAATATATATTCGATAGATGAGTGTCTACAGTAGTGATAGATATTGGTTTTCAAGAAATTAGCATGAAAATACTTGAAACTAGGTTTTTTGTGGTAGTTGCGTGAATATATTGTATATATTTGACACATGTGTCTTTAGATAGTTTATAATATTGATAGACATTGATTTACAAGAAATTACCATGAAAAGACTCGAAACTAGTTTTTTTTATGTAGCTACATGAATTTTTTGTATAAATTTGACAGATGAGTCTCACTATTAGTGATAAACATTGGTATTCAAGTAATTAGGAAGAAAAGAGTTGAAACTAGTTTTTTATTGGTAGTTGCATGAATTTATTGATATATTTCATAAATGACTCTCTACAGTAGTGATAGACATTGGTTTTAAAGAAATTACCATGAAAAGAATTGAAACTAGTTTTTTTGTGGTAGTTGCATGCATTTATTGTATATATTTGATAGATGAGTCTCTACAGTAATGATAGATATTGGTTTTCAAGAAATTAGCATGAAGAAAAGACTTGAAACTAGTTTTTTGTGGTAGTTGCATGAATTTATTGTATGAGTCTCTATGGTATTGATAGACATTGGTTTTCAAGAAATTAGCATGAAAAGAATTGAAACTAGTTTTTTTGTGGTAGTTGCATGCATTTATTGTATATATTTGATAGATGAGTCTCTACAGTACTGATAGATATTGGTTTTCAAGAAATTAGCATGAAGAAAAGACTTGAAACTAGTTTTTTTGTGGTAGTTGCATGAATTTATTGTATGATTCTCTATGGTAGTGATAGACATTGGTTTTCAAGAAATTAGCATGAAAAGACTTGAAACTAGTTTTTTTGTGGTAGTTGCATGCATTTATTGTATATATTTGATAGATGAGTCTCTACAGTAGTGATAGATATTGGTTTTCAAGAAATTAGCATGAAATGAGATGAAAGTAGTTTTTTTTTGTAGTAGTTGCATGAATTTATAGTATATATTCGATAGATGAGTCTCTATAGTAGTGATAGATATTGGTTTTTAAGAAATTAGCATGAAAATACTTGAAACTAGGTTTTTTGTGGTAGTTGCATGAATATATTGTATATATTTGACACATGTGTCTTTAGATAGTTTAGAATAGTGATAGACATTGATTTACAATAACTTACCATGAACAGACTCGAAACTAGTTTTTTTTATGTAGCTGCTTGAATTTATTGTATAAATTTGATAGATGAGTCTCACTAGTAGTGATAAACATTGGTTTTCCAGCAATTAGGAAGAAAAGAGCTGAAACTAGTTTTTTATTGGTAGTTGCATGAATTTATTGATATATTTCATAGATGACTCTCTACAGTAGTGATAGACATTGGTTTTCAAGAAATTAGCATGAAAAGAATTGAAACTAGTTTTTTTGTGGTAGTTGAATGCATTTATTGTATATATTTGAAAGATGAGTCTCTACAGTAGTGATAGATATTGGTTTTCTAGAAATTAGCATGAAGAAATGACTTGAAACTAGTTTTTTTGTGGTAGTTGCATGCATTTATTGTATATATTTGATAGACGAGTCTCTACAGTAGTGATAGATATTGGTTTTCAAGAAATTAGCATGAAATGAGATGAAACTAGTTTTTTTTGTAGTAGTTGCATGAATTTATAGTATATATTCGATAGATGAGTGTCTATAGTAGTGATAGATATTGGTTTTCAAGAAATTAGCATGAAAATACTTGAAACTAGGTTTTTTGTGGTAGTTGCGTGAATATATTGTATATATTTGACACATGTGTCTTTAGATAGTTTATAATATTGATAGACATTGATTTACAAGAAATTACCATGAAAAGACTCGAAACTAGTTTTTTTTATGTAGCTGCATGAATTTATTGTATAAATTTGATAGATGAGTCTCACTAGTAGTGATAAAAATTGGTTTTCAAGTAATTAGAAAGAAAAGAGTTGAAACTAGTTTTTTATTGGTAGTTGCATGAATTTATTGATATATTTCATAAATGACTCTCTACAGTAGTGATAGACATTGGTTTTAAAGAAATTACCATGAAAAGAATTGAAACTAGTTTTTTTGTGGTAGTTGGATGCATTTATTGTATATATTTGATAGATGAGTCTCTACAGTAGTGATAGATATTGGTTTTCAAGAAATTAGCACGAAGAAAAGACTTGAAACTAGTTTTTTTGTGGTAGTTGCATGAATTTATTGTATGAGTCTCTATGGTATTGATAGACATTGGTTTTCAAGAAATTAGCATGAAAAGAATTGAAACTAGTTTTTTTGTGGTAGTTGCATGCATTTATTGTATATATTTTATAGATGAGTCTCTACAGTAGTGATAGATATTGGTTTTCAAGAAATTAGCATGAAGAAAAGACTTGAAACTAGTTTTTTTGTGGTAGTTGCATGAATTTATTGTATGATTCTCTATGGTAGTGATAGACATTGGTTTTCAAGAAATTAGCATGAAAAATATTGAAACTAGTTTTTTTGTGTTAGTTGCATGCATTTATTGTATATATTTGATAGATGAGTCTCTACAGTAGTGATAGATATTGGTTTTCAAGAAATTAGCATGAAAAGACTTGAAACTAGTTTTTTTTTTGTGGTAGTTGCATGCATTTATTGTATATCTTTGATAGATGAGTCTCTACAGTAGTGATAGATATTGGTTTTCAAGAAACTAGCATGAAATGAGATGAAACTAGTTTTTTTGTGGTAGTTGCATGAATTTATAGTATATATTCGATAGATGAGTCTCTATAGTAGTGATAGATATTGGTTTTTAAGAAATTTGCATGAAAATACTTGAAACTAGGTTTTTTGTGGTAGTTGCATGAATATATTATATATATTTGACACATGTTTCTTTAGATAGGTTATAATATTGATAGACATTGATTTACAAGAAATTACCATGAAAAGACTCGAAACTAGTTTTTTTTTATGTAGCTGCATGAATTTATTGTATAAATTTGATAGATGAGTCTCACTAGTAGTGATAAACATTGGTTTTCAAGTAATTAGGAAGAAAAGAGTTGAAACTAGTTTTTTATTGGTAGTTGCATGAATTTATTGACATATTTCATAGAAGACTCTCTACAGTAGTGATAGACATTGGTTTTCAAGAAATTAGCATGAAAAGAATTGAAACTAGTTTTTTTGTGGTAGTTGGATGCATTTATTGTATATATTTGATAGATGAGTCTCTACAGTAGTGATAGATATTGGTTTTCAAGAAATGAGCATGAAGAAAAGACTTGAAACTAGTTTTTTTGTGGTAGTTGCATGAATTTATTGTATGAGTCTCTACAGTAGTGATAGATATTGGTTTTCAAGAAATTAGCATGAAGAAAAGACTTGAAACTAGTTTTTTGTGTGGTATTTACATGCATTTATTGTATATCTTTGATAGATGAGTCTCTACAGTAATGATAGATATTGGTTTTCAAGAAACTAGCATGACATGAGATGAAACTAGTTTTTTTGTGGTAGTTGCATGAATTTATAGTATATATTCGATAGATGAGTCTCTATAGTAGTGATAGATATTGGTTTTTAAGAAATTAGCATGAAAATACTTGAAACTAGGTTTTTTGTGGTAGTTGCATGAATATATTGTATATATTTGACACATGTTTCTTTAGATAGTTTATAATAGTGATAGACATTGATTTACAAGAAATTACCATGAAAAGTCTCGAAACTAGTTTTTTTATGTTGCTGCATGAATTTATTGTATAAATTTGACAGATGAGTCTCACTAGTAGTGATAAACATTGGTATTCAAGTAATTAGGAAGAAAAGAGTTGAAACTGGTTTTTAATTGGTAGTTGCATGAATTTTTTGATATATTTCATAGTTGACTCTCTACAGTAGTGATAGACATTGGTTTTCATGAAATTACCATGAAAAGAATTGAAACTAGTTTTTTTGTGGTAGTTGCATGCATTTATTGTATATATTTGATAGATGAGTCTCTACAGTACTGATAGATATTGGTTTTCAAGAAATTAGCATGAAGAAAAGACTTGAAACTAGTTTTTTTGTGGTAGTTGCATGAATTTATTGTATGATTCTCTATGGTAGTGATAGACATTGGTTTTCAAGAAATTAGCATGAAAACACTTGAAACTAGTTGTTTTGTGGTAGTTGCATGCATATATTGTATATATTTGATAGATGAGTCTCTACTATAGTGATAGATATTGGTTTTCAGGAAATTAGCATGAAATGAGATGAACCTAGTTTTTTTTTGTAGTAGTTGCATGAATTTATAGTATATATTCGATAGATGAGTCTCTATAGTAGTGATAGATATTAGTTTTTAAGAAATTAGCATGAAAATACTTGAAACTAGGTTTTTTGTGGTAGTTGCATGAATATATTGTATATATTTGACACAGGTGTCTTTAGATAGTTTAGAATACTGATAGACATTGATTTACAATAACTTACCATGAACACACTCGAAACTAGTTTTTTTTAAGTAGCTGCTTGAATTTATTGTATAAATTTGATAGATGAGTCTCACTAGTAGTGATAAACATTGGTTTTCCAGTAATTAGGAAGAAAAGAGCTGAAACTAGTTTTTTAATGGTAGTTGCATGAATTTATTGATATATTTCATAGATGACTCTCTACAGTAGTGATAAACATTGGTTTTCAAGAAATTAGCATGAAAAGAATTGAAACTAGTTTTTTTGTGGTAGTTGGATGCATTTATTGTATATATTTGAAAGATGAGTCTCTACAGTAGTGATAGATATTGGTTTTCAAGAAATTAGCATGAAATGAGATTAAACTAGTTTTTTTTGTAGTAGTTGCATGAATTTATAGTATATATTCGATAGATGAGTGTCTATAGTAGTGATAGATATTGGTTTTCAAGAAATTAGCATCAAAATACTTGAAACTAGGTTTTTTGTGGTAGTTGCATGCATTTATTGTATATATTTGATAGATGAGTCTCTACAGTAGGGATAGATATTGGTTTTCAAGAAATTAGCATGAAGAAAAGACTTGAAACTAGTTTTTTTGTGGGAGTTGCATGAATTTATTGTATGAGTCTCTATGGTAGTGATAGACATTGGTTTTCAAGAAATTAGCATGAAAACACTTGAAACTAGTTGTTTTGTGGTAGTTGCATGCATTTATTGTGTATATTTGATAGATGAGTCTCTACAGTAGTGATAGATATTGGTTTTCAAGAAATTAGCATGAAATGAGATGAAACTAGTTTTTTTTTGTAGTAGTTGCATTAATTTATAGTATATATTCGATAGATGAGTCTCTATAGTAGTGATAAATATTGGTTTTTAAGAAATTAGCATGAAAATACTTGAAACTAGGTTTTTTGTGGTAGTTGCATGAATATATTGTATATATTTGACACATGTTTCTTTAGATAGTTTATAATAGTGATAGACATTGATTTACAAGAAATTACCATGAAAAGTCTCGAAACTAGTTTTTTTATGTTGCTGCATGAATTTATTGTATAAATTTGACAGATGAGTCTCACTAGTAGTGATAAACATTGGTATTCAAGTAATTAGGAAGAAAAGAGTTGAAACTGGTTTTTAATTGGTAGTTGCATGAATTTTTTGATATATTTCATAGTTGACTCTCTACAGTAGTGATAGACATTGGTTTTCATGAAATTACCATGAAAAGAATTGAAACTAGTTTTTTTGTGGTAGTTGCATGCATTTATTGTATATATTTGATAGATGAGTCTCTACAGTAGTGATAGATATTGGTTTTCAGGAAATTGGCATGAAGAAAAGACTTGAAACTAGTTTTTTTGTGGTAGTTGCATGAATTTATTGTATGAGCCTCTCTGGTAGTGATAGACATTGGTTTTCAAGAAATTAACATGAAAACACTTGAAACTAGTTGTTTTGTGGTAGTTGCATGCATATATTGTATATATTTGATAGATGAGTCTCTACTATAGTGATAGATATTGGTTTTCAGGAAATTAGCATGAAATGAGATGAACCTAGTTTTTTTTTGTAGTAGTTGCATGAATTTATAGTATATATTCGATAGATGAGTCTCTATAGTAGTGATAGATATTGGTTTTTAAGAAATTAGCATGAAAATACTTGAAACTAGGTTTTTTGTGGTAGTTGCATGAATATATTGTATATATTTGACACAGGTGTCTTTAGATAGTTTAGAATACTGATAGACATTGATTTACAATAACTTACCATGAACACACTCGAAACTAGTTTTTTTTAAGTAGCTGCTTGAATTTATTGTATAAATTTGATAGATGAGTCTCTACAGTAGGGATAGATATTGGTTTTCAAGAAATTAGCATGAAGAAAAGACTTGAAACTAGTTTTTTTGTGGGAGTTGCATGAATTTATTGTATGAGTCTCTATGGTAGTGATAGACATTGGTTTTCAAGAAATTAGCATGAAAAGAATTGAAACTAGTTTTTTTGTGGTAGTTGGATGCATTTATTGTATATATTTGAAAGATGAGTCTCTACAGTAGTGATAGATATTGGTTTTCAAGAAATTAGCATGAAATGAGATGAAACTAGTTTTTTTTGTAGTAGTTGCATGAATTTATAGTATATATTCGATAGATGAGTGTCTATAGTAGTGATAGATATTGGTTTTCAAGAAATTAGCATCAAAATACTTGAAACTAGGTTTTTTGTGGTAGTTGCATGCATTTATTGTATATATTTGATAGATGAGTCTCTACAGTAGGGATAGATATTGGTTTTCAAGAAATTAGCATGAAGAAAAGACTTGAAACTAGTTTTTTTGTGGGAGTTGCATGAATTTATTGTATGAGTCTCTATGGTAGTGATAGACATTGGTTTTCAAGAAATTAGCATGAAAACACTTGAAACTAGTTGTTTTGTGGTAGTTGCATGCATTTATTGTGTATATTTGATAGATGACTCTCTACAGTAGTGATAGATATTGGTTTTCAAGAAATTAGCATGGAATGAGATGAAACTAGTTTTTTTTTGTAGTAGTTGCATTAATTTATAGTATATATTCGATAGATGAGTCTCTATAGTAGTGATAGATATTGGTTTTTAAGAAATTAGCATGAAAATACTTGAAACTAGGTTTTTTGTGGTAGTTGCATGAATATATTGTATATATTTGACACATGTGTCTTTAGATAGTTTAGAATAGTGATAAAAATTGATTTACAATAACTTACCATGAACACACTCGAAACTAGTTTTTTTTATGTAGCTGCTTGAATTTATTGTATAAATTTGATAGTTGAGTCTCACTAGTAGTGATAAACATTGGTTTTCCAGTAATTAGGAAGAAAAGAGCTGAAACTAGTTTTTTATTGGTAGTTGCATGAATTTATTGATATATTTCATAAATGACTCTCTACAGTAGTGATAGACATTGGTTTTCAAGAAATTAGCATGAAAAGAATTGAAACTAGTTTTTTTGTGGTAGTTGGATGCATTTATTGTATATATTTGAAAGATGAGTCTCTACAGTAGTGATAGATATTGGTTTTCAAGAAATTAGCATGAAATGAGTTGAAACTAGTTTTTTTTTGTAGTAGTTGCATTAATTTATAGTATATATTCGATAGATGAGTCTCTATAGTAGTGATAGATATTGGTTTTTAAGAAATTAGCATGAAAATACTTGAAACTAGGTTTTTTGTGGTAGTTGCATGAATATATTGTATATATTTGACACATGTGTCTTTAGATAGTTTAGAATAGTGATAAACATTGATTTACAATAACTTACCATGAACACACTCGAAACTAGTTTTTTTTATGTAGCTGCTTGAATTTATTGTATAAATTTGATAGACGAGTCTCACTAGTAGTGATAAACATTGGTTTTCCAGTAATTAGGAAGAAAAGAGCTGAAACTAGTTTTTTATTGGTAGTTGCATGAATTTATTGATATATTTCATAGATGACTCTCTACAGTAGTGATAGACATTGGTTTTCAAGAAATTAGCATGAAAAGAATTGAAACTAGTTTTTTTGTGGTAGTTGCATGCATTTATTGTATATATTTGATAGATGAGTCTCTACAGTAGGGATAGATATTGGTTTTCAAGAAATTAGCATGAAGAAAAGACTTGAAACTAGTTTTTTTGTGGTAGTTTCATGAATTTATTGTATGAGTCTCTATGGTTGTGATAGACATTGGTTTTCAAGAAATTCGCATGAAAAGACTTGAAACTAGTTTTTTGTGGTAGTTGCATGCATTTATTGTATATATTTGATAGATGATTCTCTACAGGAGTGAAAGATATTGGTTTTCAAGAAATTAGCATGAAATGAGATGAAACTAGTTTTTTTTTGTAGTAGTTGCATGAATTTAGAGTAGATATTCGATAGATGAGTCTCTATAGTAGTGATAGATATTGGTTTTCAAGAAAATAGCATGAAAATACTTGAAACTAGATTTTTTGTGGTAGTTGCATGAATATATTGTATATATTTGACTCATGTGTGTTTAGATAGTTTAAATTAGTGATAGACATTGATTTACAAGAAATTACCATGAACAGACTCGAAACTAGTGTTTTTTATGTAGCTGCTTCAATTTATTGTATAAATTTGATAGATGAGTCTCACTAGTAGTGATAAACATTGGTTTTCCAGTAATTAGGAAGAAAAGAGTTGAAACTAGTTTTTTATTGGTAGTTGCATGAATTTATTGATATATTTCATAGATGACTCTCTATAGTAGTGATAGACATTGGTTTTCAAGAAATTAGCATGAAAAGAATTGAAACTAGTTTTTTTGTGGTAGTTGCATGCATTTATTGTATATATTTGATAGATGAGTCTCTACAGTAGTGGTAGATAATGGTTTTCAAGAAATTAGCATGAAGAAAAGACTTGATACTAGTTTTTCTGTGGTAGTTGCATGAATAAATTGTATATATTTGACACATGTGTCTTTAGATAGTTTATAATAGTCATAGACATTGATTTACAAGAAATTACCATGAAAAGACTCGAAACTAGTTTTTTTTTATGTAGCTGCATGAATTTAGTGTATAAATTTGATAAATGAGTCTCACTAGTAGTGATAAACATTGGTTTTCAAGTAATTAGGAAGAAAAGAGTTGAAACTAGTTTTTTATTGATATATTTCATAGATGACTCTCTAGAGTAGTGATAGACATTGGTTTTCAAGAAATTAGCATGAAAAGAATTGAAACTAGTTTTTTTGTGGTAGTTGCATGCATTTATTGTATATATTTGATAGATGAGTCTCTACAGTTGATGTGATTCCAATAGCCACATAGAACAAGATTCTTGACACTTTGAGGAATCACCTTGAGCTGGAAAATAAAGAGGCACTTTCTTAGAAGTTGGATCATGGTTCTAAGTCAAGAACTCACCAAAACAAGTACCAATTCCCAAACTCATTTGGATGAACCAAATATTGTCAAATTGAATCAACAAAGGAATTATAAAAGAGAAGACCGAACAGAATTAAAACACAAACAAATGTACCGAACAGAATTTAGAAAACCAAAACATAGGTGCTGGAAATTAAGGACAGCCGAACCAAAAAATGCTCAAGAACACAAGACAACAAGAGTAATTGAAAGAGAAGAAAGGAAGGAGAAGAGAATGCTCATGAAGATGGAAGATAGGTTGGATGATCACGCCACTAGAAGTATGGATGCTCCTAGATGAGTGTGGAAGCCGCCACTTGAGGAAACCATGGTCCTTCAAGATAAGACTAGAGTAGAAGCTCAAAAGCTCTCCAAATGCTCACTCCAATTTTGAGTATAGTTTCTTTAGATGAATTCAAATCTGAATTTTACAAAGGAAGCACCTCTATTTATAGCCTAAGGTGCTGAAAAATAGGTGGGAAATTTCAAATAAACTCATTTGAAATTCCCACCAAAAACAAGTCACATGGGAGGTGTGACCTTTTTCTACTATGACACCTCCCAAAAACTACACCTACACCACTCTCCTAAGTCACATGGACAATGTGACTTTATTTTACATTTTCACACACCTTTATTTAATAACCAAACCTCCTAAAACTATACAAGAGTATTTCAAAGCTTGGCCTTGCCCCTCATGGGATGGACTTGGGCTCTTTGGGCTTTGGCCTTCTTGGGCTTGGGCTTGGGCTTTGGGCTTGGGCCTCATCTTTATTTTATTTCTTCTTTTAATTTTGAGAAGACTAGAAGGAAGAACTTCAAATGTGAGGGTGGATGTCCTCTTCCTCCATTAATAAAAGCCTCCTTTATTTGATTCTCATCATACTCCTCGAGTTGGAGAGAATTCGTCCACGAATTCTGAATCCCTGCATATAACAAAGTCAGTTTAGTTTTACAATTAAAAGTGGAAGAAAAATGTAAACATGACTTATCTTTTGTAAACAATGGGATTTCAGAAAAGGAGGTTCTATAAATCGACCAAGTTGGAAAAATTTGTTTGGGAATGATGATATCTTTTGGGAAAAGGCATCTTAAATGGTGAAAACCATTAGGAGGTATGAAATCATCCCTAACACTTTTTAACCAAGATGGTGTTGAAATAGAAACCTTGGGTAATGAAAAAGATATGGAAGGAAAACACCTTGGAGGTGAAAGGAGAAGACTCATGTCAACTTGTTCTTCTTTGTCTTTTTTATTTTGATTTGTGGGAAGTGGGTGAGTTAGGTCTTGTGTTACCTTGTTTATCTTTAAGATTTGCTTTTGTGGACAATGAAGAGCTATGTGCCCAAAACCTAAACATTTAAAACATTTGATATTTGAAGTTTTGGTAGGTGACTTAGGAGTAGAAAGATTTGTAGTAGAAACTTTGTTTGGAAACATGGTTTGTTTGGAAAAATTGGAAGGACAATTTTGAGTAGACATTTTGTTGGCATCCTTCCTAGAAGAGTTGTAGAAATTATAATCATGAGTATTTTTGAAAGTTGTTTTCAAAAGATAGGATTCTACCTTGATGGCTTGGCGAAACACTTTCTTTAAAGAAGAGTACTCATTTAATTCTACAATTTCTCTAATATCTCTTCTCAAACCACGTACAAACCATTTTAGCTTTGACTCTTCATTAGCATGCATATTCATTTTAGTCAAAGTTGTTTCAAAATCTTTAATGTATTCTTCTACCATCCTATGTCCTTGAGGAAGCCTTTGGAACTTCAACAAGTGTTCCTTCCTAGAAGGAGGAACAAACCTCGCGCGCATACACTCTTTCAAAGCATTCCAAGAAACCACGGGAGGTTTCTTGCGATATATAATGTCCATTACAATTTTATGCCACCATTCTTTGGCATAGCCCAAAAAGGATAAAGAAACTATTCTAAGTTTTTGGTCATCTTGGACCTTATACACATGAAAATAATGGTCAACCTTAGTCTCCCATTCTAAATACACATTAGGATCACTATCACCATTAAAACTAGGGACTTTTTTACAAGCAATGTTGAACACTTGGTGATATCTTTGGTCACGGTTATAGCTCTCTTCATGAGAATGATGGTGATGCCTCCTTCTTCTATGTTCTTCTTCACCAAGGACTGAAGCTTTGGAAGGAGAATGCTGTTTGTAAGATGCACCACTTGAATAGCCAGCCATTTTGCAAATAAAAAACAGCAAACACACAAAAACAGCAAACAAGTTAAGAAACAAAATTAGCAAAAACAGTGAGCTTGGCAATGAAACTGCCGAAGTGAAATGAGGCTGAAAAAAGAGATCACTCTCAAAGAAATAATGTTCTTGCACCAATCTGATCTTGAGGCCTTGGAATCCTCAAATGAAATATGTCAAAGCAAGCACACCAATCTTAAGAGCAAACCACCACAAAACCAAAGAAACAATAAAGACAAACAAGAAAAGGTATAAGCAAGGAAAGGTAATTGCAAAAGGAATACTATATGTAAGACAAACTCAAAGAATAAGAATGAAAGACAATCAAGAAAATAAAGAACTCAATGAGAAAAGTAGGCACACAAAAGAATACCTAAGGAAAAGCACTAGAGTAGATGAGGAAAACAAAAAATATTAGCTACTGGAAATTTTTTTTTAATGCAAACTGTGTTTGATATTCACTGATTTAACTGGAACGTTGTAGAGCGAACTGGATTATGAAATTTATACCACAGAAACTTCAAGATGTTAACTCAAAAATGGCACTGGAATCAATTAAAAACAGTAAGCCAATTGAGAGAAATAAATTTTTCAAAATCGCTGCCAGATTACCGTATTTTTTTTCGGCAGAAATGTACACTTTTTTTATTTTATTTATCATTTTTTGTGTACTTCATATTTTTGAATGATTCTTTTTTCTATTCTTTTCTAACACTTTGAATATCTCAAATCCAGAATTTCAGAATTTTACAGTACGTAAATCAATTGCAATAAGGAAAAACAGTAAGCACTTTTTTCAGAAACAGAGGAATCCTAATAGGAATAAAAAAACAGGATGATGAACTAGCAAAGACATAATAGAAAATGATGTATTGGAACTTGTATAGGTCTAGAATACAAGTATGAACTCAATGCTAAAAAGAAAATGCTCAAAGGATCAACATCAATTCAGAAAAAATATATGACACCAAAGCAAGAAACAATCAAAACAATAAAAGTACTACTAGAAGTAATGACATATATGGAATAACATGACTAAGACAAAACTTAACAAGATTCAAAAATTAAAAGACACAACACAAATTGTAACAAGTGGAAGGAAGCTTAAGGTAAACTCTAGGAAGGATAATGCCATTCCAAAAGAGCAACCATACTCATAAGAATTATGAGTGCCATAAACCTTTCCACAAACACTTGGAGCAAAAGAAAAACAGCAAGAATACTCAATTAAAATTCTAAAACAGAAACTTAAATTGCAAGAAAAATTAAAGAGCTCTTGAAATAAAGTGCACACAACTCAACAATTAAACAAGAATGAACCTAAGACTCATGATACCACATGATGTGATTCCAATAGCCACATAGAACAAGATTCTTGACACTTTGAGGAATCACCTTGAGCTGGAAAATAAAGAGGCACTTTCTTAGAAGTTGGATCATGGTTCTAAGTCAAGAACTCACCAAAACAAGTACCAATTCCCAAACTCATTTGGATGAACCAAATATTGTCAAATTGAATCAACAAAGGAATTATAAAAGAGAAGACCGAACAGAATTAAAACACAAACAAATGTACCGAACAGAATTTAGAAAACCAAAACATAGGTGCTGGAAAATTAAGGACAGCCGAACCAAAAAATGCTCAAGAACACAAGACAACAAGAGTAATTGAAAGAGAAGAAAGGAAGGAGAAGAGAATGCTCATGAAGATGGAAGATAGGTTGGATGATCACGCCACTAGAAGTATGGATGCTCCTAGATGAGTGTGGAAGCCGCCACTTGAGGAAACCATGGTCCTTCAAGATAAGACTAGAGTAGAAGCTCAAAAGCTCTCCAAATGCTCACTCCAATTTTGAGTATAGTTTCTTTAGATGAATTCAAATCTGAATTTTACAAAGGAAGCACCTCTATTTATAGCCTAAGGTGCTGAAAAATAGGTGGGAAATTTCAAATAAACTCATTTGAAATTCCCACCAAAAACAAGTCACATGGGAGGTGTGACCTTTTTCTACTATGACACCTCCCAAAAACTACACCTACACCACTCTCCTAAGTCACATGGACAATGTGACTTTATTTTACATTTTCACACACCTTTATTTAATAACCAAACCTCCTAAAACTATACAAGAGTATTTCAAAGCTTGGCCTTGCCCCTCATGGGATGGACTTGGGCTCTTTGGGCTTTGGCCTTCTTGGGCTTGGGCTTGGGCTTTGGGCTTGGGCCTCATCTTTATTTTATTTCTTCTTTTAATTTTGAGAAGACTAGAAGGAAGAACTTCAAATGTGAGGGTGGATGTCCTCTTCCTCCATTAATAAAAGCCTCCTTTATTTGATTCTCATCAACAGTAGTGATAGATATTGGTTTTCAAGAAATTATTGGCATGAAGAAAAGACTTGAAACTAGTTTTTTTGTGGTAGTTGCATGAATATATTGTATATATTTGACACATGTGTCTTTAGATAGTTTATAATAGTGATAGACATTGATTTACAAGAAATTACCATGAAAAGATTCGAAACTAGTTTTTTTTTGTCGCTGCATGAATTTATTGTAAAAATTTGATAGATGAGTCTCACTAGTAGTGATAAACATTGGTTTTCAAGTAATTAGGAAGAAAACAGTTGAAACTAGTTTTTTATTGGTAGTTGCATGAATTTATTGATATATTTCATAGATGACTCTCTACAGTAGTGATAGACATTGGTTTTCAAGAAATTAGCATGAAAAGAATTGAAACTAGTTTTTTTTGTGGTAGTTGGATGCATTTATTGTATATATTTGATAGATGAGTCTCTACAGTAGTGATAGATATTGGTTTTCAAGAAATTAGCATGAAGAAAAGACTTCAAACTAGTTTTTTTGTGGTAGTTGCATTAATTTCTTTTATGAGTCTCTACAATAGTGATAGATATTGGTTTTCAAGAAATTAGCATGAAGAAATGACTTGAAACTAGTTTTTTTGTGGTAGTTGCATGAATTTATTGTATATATTTGATAGATGACTCTCTACAGTAGTGATAGATATTGGTTTTCAAGAAATTAGCATGAAATGAGATGAAACTAGTTTTTTTTTGTAGTAGTTGCATGAATTTATAGTATATATTCGATAGATAAGTCTCTATAGTAGTGATAGATATTGGTTTTCAAGAAATTAGCATGAAAATACTTGAAACTAGGTTTTTTGTGGTAGTTGCATGAATATATTGTATATATTTGACACATGTGTCTTTAGATAGTTTAGAATAGTGATAGACATTGATTTACAAGAAATTACCATGAAGAGACTCGAAACTAGTTTTTTTTATGTAGCTGATTGAATTTATTGTATAAATTTGATAGATGAGTCTCACTAGTAGTGATAAACATTGGTTTTCCAGTAATTAGGAAGAAAAAAGTTGAAACTAGTTTTTTATTGGTAATTGCATGAATTTATTGAGATATTTCATAAATGACTCTCTCTACAGTAGTGATAGACATTGGTTTTCAAGAAATTACCATGAAAAGAATTGAAACTAGTTTTTTTGTGGTAGTTGCATGCATTTATTGTATATATTTGATAGATGAGTATCTACAGTAGTGATAGATATTGGTTTTCAAGAAATTAGCATGAAGAAAAGACTTGAAACTAGTTTTTTTGTGGTAGTTGCATGAATTTATTGTATGAGTCTCTACGGTAGTGATAGACATTGGTTTTCATGAAAAGACTTGAAACTAGTTTTTTTTGTGGTAGTTGGATGCATTTATTGTATATATTTGATAGATGAGTCTATACAGTAGTGAAAGATATTTGTTTTCAAGAAATTAGCATGAAAAGAATTGAAACTAGTTTTTTTGTGGTAGTTGGATGCATTTATTGTATATATTTGATAGATGAGTCTCTACAGTAGGGAGAGATATTGGTTTTCAAGAAATTAGCATGAAGAAAAGACTTGAAACTAGTTTTTTTGTGGTAGTTGCATGAATTTATTGTATGTGTCTCTATGGTAGTGATAGACATTGGTTTTCAAGAAATTAGCATGAAAAGAATTTAAACTAGTTTTTTTGTGGTAGTTGCATGCATTTTTTGTATATATTTGATAGATGAGTCTCTACAATCGTGAAAGATATTGGTTTTCAAGAAGTTAGCATGAAATCAGATGAAACTAGTTTTTTTGTGGTAGTTGCATGAATTTATAGTATATATTCGATAGATGAGTCTCTATAGTAGAGATAGATATTGGTTTTCAAGAAATTAGCATGAAAATACTTCAAACTAGGTTTTTTGTGGTAGTTGCATGAATATATTGTATATATTTGACACATGTTTCTTTAGATAGTTTATAATAGTGATAGACATTGATTTACAAGAAATTACCATGAAAAGTGTCGAAACTAGCTTTTTTTATGTAGCTGCATGAATTTATTGTATAAATTTGACAGATGAGTCTCACTAGTAGTGATAAACATTGGTATTCAAGTAATTAGGAAGAAAAGAGTTGAAACTGGTTTTTAATTGGTAGTTGCATGAATTTTTTGATATATTTCATAGTTGACTCTCTACAGTAGTGATAGACATTGGTTTTCATGAAATTAACATGAAAAGAATTGAAACTAGTTTTTTTGTGGTAGTTGCATGCATTTATTGTATATATTTGATAGATGAGTCTCTACAGTAGTGATAGATATTGGTTTTCAGGAAATTGGCATGAAGAAAAGACTTGAAACTAGTTTTTTTGTGGTAGTTGCATGAATTTATTGTATGAGCCTCTCTGGTAGTGATAGACATTGGTTTTCAAGAAATTAGCAACAAAATGAGATTATAGTATATATTCGAAAGATGAGTCTCTATAGCAGTGATAGATATTGGTTTTCAAGAAATTAGCATGAAAATACTTGAAACTAGGTTTTTTGTGGTAGTTGCATGAATATATTGTATAGATTTGACACATGTTTCTTTGGATAGTTTAGAATAGTGATAGACATTGATTTACAAGAAATTACCATGAACAGACTCGAAATTAGTTTTTTTTTATGTAGCTGCTTGAATTTATTGTATAAATTTGATAGACGAGTCTCACTAGAAGTGATAAACATTGGTTTTCCAGTAATTAGGAAGAAAAGAGCTGAAACTAGTTTTTTATTGGTAGTTGCATGAATTTATTGATATATTTCATAGATGACTCTCTACAGTAGTGATAGACATTGGTTTTCAAGAAATTAGCATGAAAAGAATTGAAACTAGTTTTTTTGTGGTAGTTGCATGCATTTATTGTATATATTTGATAGATGAGTCTCACTAGTAGTGATAAACATTGGTTTTCCAGTAATTAGGAAGAAAAGAGTTGAAACTAGTTTTTTATTGGTAGTTGCATGAATTTATTGATATATTTCATAGATGACTCTCTACAGTAGTGATACACATTGGTTTTCAAGAAATTAGCATGAAAAGAATTGAAACTAGTTTTTTTGTGGTAGTTGCATGCATTTATTGTATATATTTGATAGATGAGTCTCTACAGTAGTGGTAGATATTAGTTTTCAAGAAATTAGCATGAAGAAAAGACTTGAAACTAGTTTTTCTGTGGTAGTTGCATGAATAAATTGTATATATTTGACACATGTGTCTTTAGATAGTTTATAATAGTGATAGACATTGATTTACAAGAAATTACCATGAAAAGACTCGAAACTAGTTTTTTTTATGTAGCTGCATGAATTTATTGTATAAATTTGATAAATGAGTCTCACTAGTAGTGATAAACATTGGTTTTCAAGTAATTAGGAAGAAAAGAGTTGAAACTAGTTTTTTATTGATATATTTCATAGATGACTCTCTACAGTAGTGATAGAGATTGGTTTTCAAGAAATTAGCATGAAAACAATTGAAACTAGTTTTTTTGTGGTAGTTGCATGCATTTATTGTATATATTTGATAGATGAGTCTCTACAGTAGTGATAGATATTGGTTTTCAAGAAATTAGCATGAAATGAGATGAAACTAGTTTTTTTTTGTAGTAGTTGCATGAATTTAGAGTAGATATTTGATAGATTAGTCTCTATAGTAGTGATAGATATTGGTTTTCAAGAAAATAGCATGAAAATACTTGAAACTAGATTTTTTGTGGTAGTTGCATGAATATATTGTATATATTTGACTCATGTGTGTTTAGATAGTTTAAAATAGTGATAGACATTGATTTACAAGAAATTACCATGAACAGACTCGAAACTAGTGTTTTTTATGTAGCTGCTTCAATTTATTGTATAAATTTGATAGATGAGTCTCACTAGTAGTGATAAACATTGGTTTTCCAGTAATTAGGAAGAAAAGAGTTGAAACTAGTTTTTTATTGGTAGTTGCATGAATTTATTGATATATTTCATAGATGACTCTCTACAGTAGTGATAGACATTGGTTTTCAAGAAATTAGCATGAAAAGAATTGAAACTAGTTTTTTTGTGGTAGTTGCATGCATTTATTGTATATATTTGATAGATGAGTCTCTACAGTAGTGGTAGATATTAGTTTTCAAGAAATTAGCATGAAGAAAAGACTTGAAACTAGTTTTTCTGTGGTAGTTGCATGAATAAATTGTATATATTTGACACATGTGTCTTTAGATAGTTTATAATAGTGATAGACATTGATTTACAAGAAATTACAATGAAAAGACTCGAAACTAGTTTTTTTTATGTAGCTGCATGAATTTATTGGATAAATTTGATAAATGAGTCTCACTAGTAGTGATAAACATTGGTTTTCAAGTAATTAGGAAGAAAAGAGTTGAAACTAGTTTTTTATTGATATATTTCATAGATGACTCTCTACAGTAGTGATAGAGATTGGTTTTCAAGAAATTAGCATGAAAACAATTGAAACTAGTTTTTTTGTGGTAGTTGCATGCATTTATTGTATATATTTGATAGATGAGTCTCTACAGTAGTGATAGATATTGGTTTTCAAGAAATTATTAGCATGAAGAAAAGACTTGAAACTAGTTTTTCTGTGGTAGTTGCATGAATATATTGTATATATTTGACACATGTGTCTTTAGATAGTTTATAATAGTGATAGACATTGATTTACAAGAAATTACCATGAAAAGACTCGAAACTAGTTTTTTTTTATGTAGCTGCATGAATTTATTGTATAAATTTGATAGATGAGTCTCACTAGTAGTGATAAACATTGGTTTTCAAGTAATTAGGAAGAAAAGAGTTGAAACTAGTTTTTTATTGGTAGTTGCATGAATTTATTGATATATTTCATAGATGACTCTCTACAGTAGTGATCGACATTGGTTTTCAAGAAATTAGCATGAAAAGAATTGAAAATAGTTTTTTTGTGGTAGTTGCATGCATTTATTGTATATATTTGATAGACGAGTCTCTACAGTAGTGATAGATATTGGTTTTCAAGAAATTATTGGCATGAAGAAAATACTTGAAACTAGTTTTTCTGTGGTAGTTGCATGAATATATTGTATATATTTGACACATGTGTCTTTAGATAGTTTATAATAGTGATAGACATTGATTTACAAGAAATTACCATGAAAAGATTCGAAACTAGTTTTTTTTTGTAGCTGCATGAATTTATTGTAAAAATTTGATAGATGAGTCTCACTAGTAGTGATAAACATTGGTTTTCAAGTAATTTGGAAGAAAACAGTTGAAACTAGTTTTTTATTGGTAGTTGCATGAATTTATTGATATATTTCATAGATGACTCTCTACAGTATTGATAGACATTGGTTTTCAAGAAATTAGCATGAAAAGAATTGAAACTAGTTTTTTTGTGGTAGTTGGATGCATTTATTGTATATATTTGATAGATGAGTCTCTACAGTAGTGATAGATATTGGTTTTCAAGAAATTAGCATGAAGAAAAGACTTCAAACTAGTTTTTTTGTGGTAGTTGCATTAATTTCTTTTATGAGTCTCTACAATAGTGATAGATATTGGTTTTCAAGAAATTAGCATGAAGAAATGACTTGAAACTAGTTTTTTTGTGGTAGTTGCATGAATTTATTGTATATATTTGATAGATGACTCTCTACAGTAGTGATAGATATTGGTTTTCAAGAAATTAGCATGAAATGAGATGAAACTAGTTTTTTTTGTAGTAGTTGCATGAATTTATAGTATATATTCGATAGATAAGTCTCTATAGTAGTGATAGATATTGGTTTTCAAGAAATTAGCATGAAAATACTTGAAACTAGGTTTTTTGTGGTAGTTGCATGAATATATTGTATATATTTGACACATGTGTCTTTAGATAGTTTAGAATAGTGATAGACATTAATTTACAAGAAATTACCATGAAGAGACTCGAAACTAGTTTTTTTTATGTAGCTGATTGAATTGATTGTATAAATTTGATAGATGAGTCTCACTAGTAGTGATAAACATTGGTTTTCCAGTAATTAGGAAGAAAAAAGCTGAAACTAGTTTTTTATTGGTAATTGCATGAATTTATTGAGATATTTCATAAATGACTCTCTCTACAGTAGTGATAGACATTGGTTTTCAAGAAATTACCATGAAAAGAATTGAAACTAGTTTTTTTGTGGTAGTTGCATGCATTTATTGTATATATTTGATAGATGAGTATCTACAGTAGTGATAGATATTGGTTTTCAAGAAATTAGCATGAAGAAAAGACTTGAAACTAGTTTTTTTGTGGTAGTTGCATGAATTTATTGTATGAGTCTCTACGGTAGTGATAGACATTGGTTTTCATGAAAAGACTTGAAACTAGTTTTTTTGTGGTAGTTGCATGCATTTATTGTATATATTTGATAGATGAGTCTATACAGTAGTGAAAGATATTTGTTTTCAAGAAATTAGCATGAAAAGAATTGAAACTAGTTTTTTTGTGGTAGTTGGATGCATTTATTGTATATATTTGATAGATGAGTCTCTACAGTAGGGAGAGATATTGGTTTTCAAGAAATTAGCATGAAGAAAAGACTTGAAACTAGTTTTTTTGTGGTAGTTGCATGAATTTATTGTATGTGTCTCTATGGTAGTGATAGACATTGGTTTTCAAGAAATTAGCATGAAAAGACTTGAAACTAGTTTTTTTGTGGTAGTTGCATGCATTTTTTGTATATATTTGATAGATGAGTCTCTACAATCGTGAAAGATATTGGTTTTCAAGAAGTTAGCATGAAATCAGATGAAACTAGTTTTTTTGTGGTAGTTGCATGAATTTATAGTATATATTCGATAGATGAGTCTCTATAGTAGAGATAGATATTGGTTTTCAAGAAATTAGCATGAAAAGACTCGAAACCAGTTTTTTTTTTGTAGCTGCATGAATTTATTGTATCAATTTGATAGATGAGTCTCACTAGTAGTAATAAACATTGGTTTTCAAGTAATTAGGAAGAAAAGAGTTGATACTAGTTTTTTATTGGTAGGTGCATGAATTTATTGATATATTTCATAGAAGACTCTCTACAGTAGTGATAGACATTGGTTTTCAAGAACTTAGCATGAAAAGAATTCAAACTAGTTTTTTTGTGGTAGTTGCATGCATTTATTGTATATATTTGATAGATGAGTCTCTACAGTAGTGATAGATATTGGTTTTCAAGAAATTAGCATGAAGAAAAGACACGAAACTAGTTTTTTTTTGTAGCTGCATGAATTTATTGTATAAATTTGATAGATGAGTCTCACTTGTAGTGATAAACATTGGTTTTCAAGTAATTAGGAAGAAAAGAGTTGAAACTAGTTTTTTATTAGTAGTTGCATGAATTTATTGATATATTTCATAGATGACTCTCTACAGTAGTGATAGACATTGGTTTTCAAGAAATTAGCATGAAAAGAATTGAAACTAGTTTTTTTGTGGTAGTTGCATGCATTTATTGTATATATTTGATAGATGAGTGTCTACAGTAGTGATAGATATTGGTTTTCAAGAAATTAGCTAGAAGAAAAGACTTGAAACTAGTTTTTTTTGTGGTAGTTGCATGAATTTATTGTATGAGTCTCTATGGTAGTGATAGACATTGGTTTTCAAGAAATTAGCATGAAAAGATTTGACACTAGTTTTTTTTTTGTGGTAGTTGGATGCATTTATTGTATATATTTGATAGATGAGTCTCTACAGTAGTAATAGATATTGGTTTTCAAGAAATTAGCATGAAATGAGATGAAACTAGTTTTTTTTTGTGGTAGTTCCATGAATTTATAGTATATATTCGATAGATGAGTGTCTATAGTAGTGATAGATATTGGTTTTCAAGAAATTAGCTTGAAAATACATGAAACTAGCTTTTTTGTGGTAGTTGCATGAATATATTGCATATATTTGACAAATGTTTCTTTAGATAGTTTATAATAGTGATAGACATGTACTTACAAGAAATTACCATCAAAAGACTTGAAACTAGTTTTTTTTATGTAACTGCATGAATTTATTGTATAAATTTGATAGATGAGTCTCACTAGTAGTGATAAACATTGATTTTCAAGTAATTTGGAAGAAAAGAGTTCAAACTAGTTTTTTATTGGTAGTTGCATGAATTTATTGATATATTTCATAGATGATTCTCTACAGTAGTGATAGACATTGGTTTTCAAGAAATTAGCATGAAAAGAATTGAAACTAGTTTTTCTTGTGATAGTTGGATGCATTTATTGTATATATTTGATAGATGAGTCTCTACAGTAGGGAGAGATATTGGTTTTCAAGAAATTAGCATGAAGAAAACATTTGAAACTAGTTTTTTTGTGGTAGTTGCATGAATTTATTGTATGAGTCTCTATGGTAGTGATAGACATTGGTTTTCAAGAAATTAGCATGAAAAGACTTGAAACTAGTTTTTTTTTTTTGTGGTACTTGCATGAATTTATTGTATATATTGGATAGATGAGTCTCTACAGTAGTGATAGATATTGGTTTTCAAGAAATCAGCATGAAATGAGATGAAACTAGTTTTTTATGTGGTAGTTGCATGAATTTATAGTATATATTCGATAGATGAGTCTCTATAGTAGTGATAGATATTGGTTTTCAAGAAATTAGCTTGAAAATACATGAAACTAGGTTTTTTGTGGTAGTTGCATGAATATATTGTATATATTTGACACATGTTTCTTTAGATAGTTTATAATAGTGATAGACATGTACTTACAAGAAATTACCATGAAAAGACTTGAAACTAGTTTTTTTTATGTAGCTGCATGAATTTATTGTATAAATTTGATAGATGAGTCTCACTAGTAGTGATAAACATTGGTTTTCAAGTAATTTGGAAGGAAAGAGTTGAAACTAGTTTTTTATTGGTAGTTGCATGAATTTATTGATATATTTCATAGATGACTCTCTACAGTAGTGATGGACATTGGTTTTCAAGAAATTAGCATGAAAAGAATTGAAACTAGTTTTTTTTGTGGTAGTTGGATGCATTTATTGTATATATTTTATAGATGAGTCTCTACAGTAGGGAGAGATATTGGTTTTCAAGAAATTAGCATGAAGAAAAGACTTGAAACTAGTTTTTTTGTGGTAGTTGCATGAATTTATTGTATGAGTCTCTATGGTAGTGATAGACATTGGTTTTCAAGAAAATTAGCATGAAAAGAATTGAAACTAGTTTGTTTGTGGTAGTTGCATGCATTTATTGTATATATTTGATAGATGAGTCTCTACAGTAGTGATAGATATTGGTTTTCAAGAAATTAGCATGAAATGAGATGAAACTAGTTTTTTTTTGTAGTAGTTGCATGAATTTATAGTATATATTCGATAGATGAGTCTCTATAGTAGTGATAGATATTGGTTTTCAAGAAATTAGCATGAAAATACTTGAAACTAGGTTTTTTGTGGTAGTTGCATGAATATATTGTATATATTTGACACATGTTTCTTTAGATAGTTTATAATAGTGATAGACATGTACTTACAAGAAATTACCATGAAAAGACTTGAAACTAGTTTTTTTTATGTAGCTGCATGAATTTATTGTATAAATTTGATAGATGAGTCTCACTAGTAGTGATAAACATTGGTTTTCAAGTAATTTGGAAGGAAAGAGTTGAAACTAGTTTTTTATTGGTAGTTGCATGAATTTATTGATATATTTCATAGATGACTCTCTACAGTAGTGATGGACATTGGTTTTCAAGAAATTAGCATGAAAAGAATTGAAACTAGTTTTTTTTGTGGTAGTTGGATGCATTTATTGTATATATTTTATAGATGAGTCTCTACAGTAGGGAGAGATATTGGTTTTCAAGAAATTAGCATGAAGAAAAGACTTGAAACTAGTTTTTTTGTGGTAGTTGCATGAATTTATTGTATGAGTCTCTATGGTAGTGATAGACATTGGTTTTCAAGAAAATTAGCATGAAAAGAATTGAAACTAGTTTGTTTGTGGTAGTTGCATGCATTTATTGTATATATTTGATAGATGAGTCTCTACAGTAGTGATAGATATTGGTTTTCAAGAAATTAGCATGAAATGAGATGAAACTAGTTTTTTTTTGTAGTAGTTGCATGAATTTATAGTATATATTCGATAGATGAGTCTCTATAGTAGTGATAGATATTGGTTTTCAAGAAATTAGCATGAAAATACTTGAAACTAGGTTTTTTGTGGTAGTTGCATGAATATATTGTATATATTTGACACATGTTTCTTTGGATAGTTTATAATAGTGATAGACATGTCTTTACAAGAAATTACCATGAAAAGACTTGAAACTATTTTTTTTTATGTAGCTGCATGAATGTATTGTATAAATTTGACAGATGAGTCTCACTAGTAGTGATAAATATTGGTTTTCAAGTAATTAGGAAGAAAAGAGTTGAAACTGGTTTTTTATTGGTAGTTGCATGAGTTTATTGATATATTTCATAGATGACTCTCTACAGTAGTGATAGACATTGGTTTTCAAGAAATTAGCACAAAAAGAATTGAAACTAGTTTTTTTGTGGTAGTTGCATTCATTTATTATATATATTTGATAGATGAGTCTCTACAGTAGTGATAGATATTGGTTTTCAAGAAATTAGCATGAAAATACTTGAAACTAGGTTTTTTGTGGTAGTTGCATGAATATATTGTATACATTTGACACATCTGTCTTTAGATAGTTTATAATAGTGATAGACATTGATTTACAAGAAATTACCATGAAAAGACTCGAAACTAGTTTTTTTTCTGTAGCTGCATGAATTTTATGTATAAATTTGATACATGAGTCTCACTAGTAGTGATAAACATTTGTTTTCAAGTAAATAGGAAGAAAAGAGTTGAAAATAGTTTTTTAGTAGTAGTTGCATGAATTTATTGATATATTTCATAGATGACTCTCTACAGTAGTGATAGACATTGGTTTTCAAGAAATTAGCATGAAAAGAATTGAAACTAGTTTTTTTGTGCTAGTTGCATGAATTTATAGTATATATTCGATAGATGAGTCTCTACAGTAGTGATAGACATTGGTTTTCAAGAAATTAGCATGAAAATACTTGAAACAAGGTTTTTTGTGGTAGTTGCATAAATTTGATAGATGAGTCTCACTAATAGTGATAAACATTGGTTTTCAAGTAATTAGGAAGAAAAGAGTTGAAACTAGTTTTTTATTGGTAATTGCATGAATTTATTGATATATTTCATAGATGAGTCTCTACAGTAGTGATAGACATTGGTTTTCAAGAAATTAGCATGAAAATAATTGAAACTAGTTTTTTTGTGGTAGTTGCATGCATTTATAGTATATATTCGATAGATGAGTCTCTACAGTAGTGATAGACATTGGTTTTCAAGAAATTAGCATGAAAATACTTGAAACTAGGTTTTTTGTGGTAGTTGCATAAATTTGATAGATGAGTCTCACTAATAGTGATAAACATTGGTTTTCAAGTAATTAGAAAGAAAAGAGTTGAAACTAGTTTTTTATTGGTAGTTGCATGAATTTATTGATATATTTCATAGATGACTCTCTACAGTAGTGATACACATTGGTTTTCAAGAAATTAGCATGAAAAGAATTGAAACTAGTTTTTTTGTGGTAGTTGCATGCATTTATTGTATATATTTGATAGATGAGTCTCTACAGTAGTGATAGATATTGGTTTTCAAGAAATTAATATGAAGAAAAGACTTGAAACTACTTTTTTGTGGTAGTTGCATGAATTTATTGTATGAGTCTCTATGGTAGTGATAGACATTGCTTTTCAAGAAATTAGCATGAAAAGAATTGAAACTAGTTTTTTTGTGGTAGTTGCATGCATTTATTGTATATATTTGATAGATGAGTCTCTAGAGTAGTGATAGATATTGGTTTTCAAGAAAAATTAGCATGAAAATACTTGAAACTAGGTTTTTTGTGGTAGTTGCATGAATATATTGTATATATTTGACACATGTGTCTTTAGATAGTTTATAATAGTGATAGACATTGATTTAGAAATTACCATTGAAAGACTCGAAACTAGTTTTTTTTATGTAGCTGGATGAATTTATTGTATAAATTTGAAAGATGAGTCTCACTTGTAGTGATAAACATTGGTTTTCAAGTAATTACGAAAAAAGGATTGAAACTAGTTTTTTTATTGGTAGTTGCATTCATTTATTGAAACTAGTTTTTTTATTGGTATTTCATAGATGACTCTCTAAAGTAGTGATAGACATTGGTTTTCAAGAAATTAGCATGAAAAGAATTGAAACTAGTTTTTTTGTGGTAGTTGCATTCATTTATTATATATATTTGGTAGATGAGTCTCTACAGTAGTGATAGATATTAGTTTTCAAGAAATTAGCATGAAAATACTTGAAACTAGGTTTTTTGTGGTAGTTGCATGGATATATTGTATACATTTGACAGATGTGTCTTTAGATAGTTTATAATAGTGATAGACATTGATTTACAAGAAATTACCATGAAAAGACTCGAAACTAGTTTTTTTTTCTGAAGCTGCATGAATTTTATATATAAATTTGACAGATGAGTCTCACTAGTAGTGATAAACATTGGTTTTCAAGTAAATAGGAAGAAAATAGTTGAAACTAGTTTTTTAGTAGTAGTTGCATGAATTTATTGATATATTTCATAGATGATTCTCTACAGTAGTGATAGACATTGGTTTTCAAGAAATTAGCATGAAAAGAATTGAAACTAGTTTTTTTGTGGTAGTTGCATGAATTTAAAGTATATATTCGATAGATGAGTCTCTACAGTAGTGATAGACATTGGTTTTCAAGAAATTAGCATGAAAATACTTGAAACTAGGTTTTTTGTGGTAGTTGCATAAATTTGATAGATGAGTCTCACTAGTAGTGATAAACATTGGTTTTCAAGTAATTAGGAAGAAAAGAGTTGAAACTAGTTTTTGGTGGTAGTTGCATGAATATATTGTATATATTTGACACATGTTTCTTTAGATAGATTATAATAGTGATAGACATGTACTTACAAGAAATTACCATGAAAAGATTTGAAACTAGTTTTTTTTATGTAGCTGCATGAATTTATTGTATAAATTTGATAGATGAGTCTCACTAGTAGTGATAAACATTGGTTTTCAAATAATTTGGAAAAAAAGAGTTGAAACTAGTTTTTTATTGGTAGTTGCATGAATTTATTGATATATTTCATAGATGACTCTCTAAAGTAGTGATAGACATTGGTTTTCAAGAAATTAGCATGAAAAGAATTGAAACTAGTTTTTTTGTGGTAGTTGCATTCATTTATTATATATATTTGGTAGATGAGTCTCTACAGTAGTGATAGATATTAGTTTTCAAGAAATTAGCATGAAAATACTTGAAACTAGGTTTTTTGTGGTAGTTGCATGGATATATTGTATACATTTGACAGATGTGTCTTTAGATAGTTTATAATAGTGATAGACATTGATTTACAAGAAATTACCATGAAAAGACTCGAAACTAGTTTTTTTTTCTGAAGCTGCATGAATTTTATATATAAATTTGACAGATGAGTCTCACTAGTAGTGATAAACATTGGTTTTCAAGTAAATAGGAAGAAAATAGTTGAAACTAGTTTTTTAGTAGTAGTTGCATGAATTTATTGATATATTTCATAGATGATTCTCTACAGTAGTGATAGACATTGGTTTTCAAGAAATTAGCATGAAAAGAATTGAAACTAGTTTTTTTGTGGTAGTTGCATGAATTTAAAGTATATATTTGATAGATGAGTCTCTACAGTAGTGATAGACATTGGTTTTCAAGAAATTAGCATGAAAATACTTGAAACTAGGTTTTTTGTGGTAGTTGCATAAATTTGATAGATGAGTCTCACTAGTAGTGATAAACATTGGTTTTCAAGTAATTAGGAAGAAAAGAGTTGAAACTAGTTTTTGGTGGTAGTTGCATGAATATATTGTATATATTTGACACATGTTTCTTTGGATAGTTTATAATAGTGATAGACATGTCTTTACAAGAAATTACCATGAAAAGACTTGAAACTATTTTTTTTATGTAGCTGCATGAATGTATTGTATAAATTTGACAGATGAGTCTCACTAGTAGTGATAAATATTGGTTTTCAAGTAATTAGGAAGAAAAGAGTTGAAACTGGTTTTTTATTGGTAGTTGCATGAGTTTATTGATATATTTCATAGATGACTCTCTACAGTAGTGATAGACATTGGTTTTCAAGAAATTAGCACAAAAAGAATTGAAACTAGTTTTTTTGTGGTAGTTGCATTCATTTATTATATATATTTGATAGATGAGTCTCTACAGTAGTGATAGATATTGGTTTTCAAGAAATTAGCATGAAAATACTTGAAACTAGGTTTTTTGTGGTAGTTGCATGAATATATTGTATACATTTGACACATCTGTCTTTAGATAGTTTATAATAGTGATAGACATTGATTTACAAGAAATTACCATGAAAAGACTCGAAACTAGTTTTTTTTCTGTAGCTGCATGAATTTTATGTATAAATTTGATACATGAGTCTCACTAGTAGTGATAAACATTTGTTTTCAAGTAAATAGGAAGAAAAGAGTTGAAAATAGTTTTTTAGTAGTAGTTGCATGAATTTATTGATATATTTCATAGATGACTCTCTACAGTAGTGATAGACATTGGTTTTCAAGAAATTAGCATGAAAAGAATTGAAACTAGTTTTTTTGTGCTAGTTGCATGAATTTATAGTATATATTCGATAGATGAGTCTCTACAGTAGTGATAGACATTGGTTTTCAAGAAATTAGCATGAAAATACTTGAAACAAGGTTTTTTGTGGTAGTTGCATAAATTTGATAGATGAGTCTCACTAATAGTGATAAACATTGGTTTTCAAGTAATTAGGAAGAAAAGAGTTGAAACTAGTTTTTTATTGGTAATTGCATGAATTTATTGATATATTTCATAGATGAGTCTCTACAGTAGTGATAGACATTGGTTTTCAAGAAATTAGCATGAAAATAATTGAAACTAGTTTTTTTGTGGTAGTTGCATGCATTTATAGTATATATTCGATAGATGAGTCTCTACAGTAGTGATAGACATTGGTTTTCAAGAAATTAGCATGAAAATACTTGAAACTAGGTTTTTTGTGGTAGTTGCATAAATTTGATAGATGAGTCTCACTAATAGTGATAAACATTGGTTTTCAAGTAATTAGAAAGAAAAGAGTTGAAACTAGTTTTTTATTGGTAGTTGCATGAATTTATTGATATATTTCATAGATGACTCTCTACAGTAGTGATACACATTGGTTTTCAAGAAATTAGCATGAAAAGAATTGAAACTAGTTTTTTTGTGGTAGTTGCATGCATTTATTGTATATATTTGATAGATGAGTCTCTACAGTAGTGATAGATATTGGTTTTCAAGAAATTAATATGAAGAAAAGACTTGAAACTACTTTTTTGTGGTAGTTGCATGAATTTATTGTATGAGTCTCTATGGTAGTGATAGACATTGCTTTTCAAGAAATTAGCATGAAAAGAATTGAAACTAGTTTTTTTGTGGTAGTTGCATGCATTTATTGTATATATTTGATAGATGAGTCTCTAGAGTAGTGATAGATATTGGTTTTCAAGAAAAATTAGCATGAAAATACTTGAAACTAGGTTTTTTGTGGTAGTTGCATGAATATATTGTATATATTTGACACATGTGTCTTTAGATAGTTTATAATAGTGATAGACATTGATTTAGAAATTACCATTGAAAGACTCGAAACTAGTTTTTTTTATGTAGCTGGATGAATTTATTGTATAAATTTGAAAGATGAGTCTCACTTGTAGTGATAAACATTGGTTTTCAAGTAATTACGAAAAAAGGATTGAAACTAGTTTTTTTATTGGTAGTTGCATTCATTTATTGAAACTAGTTTTTTTATTGGTATTTCATAGATGACTCTCTAAAGTAGTGATAGACATTGGTTTTCAAGAAATTAGCATGAAAAGAATTGAAACTAGTTTTTTTGTGGTAGTTGCATTCATTTATTATATATATTTGGTAGATGAGTCTCTACAGTAGTGATAGATATTAGTTTTCAAGAAATTAGCATGAAAATACTTGAAACTAGGTTTTTTGTGGTAGTTGCATGGATATATTGTATACATTTGACAGATGTGTCTTTAGATAGTTTATAATAGTGATAGACATTGATTTACAAGAAATTACCATGAAAAGACTCGAAACTAGTTTTTTTTTCTGAAGCTGCATGAATTTTATATATAAATTTGACAGATGAGTCTCACTAGTAGTGATAAACATTGGTTTTCAAGTAAATAGGAAGAAAATAGTTGAAACTAGTTTTTTAGTAGTAGTTGCATGAATTTATTGATATATTTCATAGATGATTCTCTACAGTAGTGATAGACATTGGTTTTCAAGAAATTAGCATGAAAAGAATTGAAACTAGTTTTTTTGTGGTAGTTGCATGAATTTAAAGTATATATTCGATAGATGAGTCTCTACAGTAGTGATAGACATTGGTTTTCAAGAAATTAGCATGAAAATACTTGAAACTAGGTTTTTTGTGGTAGTTGCATAAATTTGATAGATGAGTCTCACTAGTAGTGATAAACATTGGTTTTCAAGTAATTAGGAAGAAAAGAGTTGAAACTAGTTTTTGGTGGTAGTTGCATGAATATATTGTATATATTTGACACATGTTTCTTTAGATAGATTATAATAGTGATAGACATGTACTTACAAGAAATTACCATGAAAAGATTTGAAACTAGTTTTTTTTATGTAGCTGCATGAATTTATTGTATAAATTTGATAGATGAGTCTCACTAGTAGTGATAAACATTGGTTTTCAAATAATTTGGAAAAAAAGAGTTGAAACTAGTTTTTTATTGGTAGTTGCATGAATTTATTGATATATTTCATAGATGACTCTCTAAAGTAGTGATAGACATTGGTTTTCAAGAAATTAGCATGAAAAGAATTGAAACTAGTTTTTTTGTGGTAGTTGCATTCATTTATTATATATATTTGGTAGATGAGTCTCTACAGTAGTGATAGATATTAGTTTTCAAGAAATTAGCATGAAAATACTTGAAACTAGGTTTTTTGTGGTAGTTGCATGGATATATTGTATACATTTGACAGATGTGTCTTTAGATAGTTTATAATAGTGATAGACATTGATTTACAAGAAATTACCATGAAAAGACTCGAAACTAGTTTTTTTTTCTGAAGCTGCATGAATTTTATATATAAATTTGACAGATGAGTCTCACTAGTAGTGATAAACATTGGTTTTCAAGTAAATAGGAAGAAAATAGTTGAAACTAGTTTTTTAGTAGTAGTTGCATGAATTTATTGATATATTTCATAGATGATTCTCTACAGTAGTGATAGACATTGGTTTTCAAGAAATTAGCATGAAAAGAATTGAAACTAGTTTTTTTGTGGTAGTTGCATGAATTTAAAGTATATATTTGATAGATGAGTCTCTACAGTAGTGATAGACATTGGTTTTCAAGAAATTAGCATGAAAATACTTGAAACTAGGTTTTTTGTGGTAGTTGCATAAATTTGATAGATGAGTCTCACTAGTAGTGATAAACATTGGTTTTCAAGTAATTAGGAAGAAAAGAGTTGAAACTAGTTTTTGGTGGTAGTTGCATGAATATATTGTATATATTTGACACATGTTTCTTTAGATAGATTATAATAGTGATAGACATGTACTTACAAGAAATTACCATGAAAAGACTTGAAACTAGTTTTTTTTATGTAGCTGCATGAATTTATTGTATAAATTTGATAGATGAGTCTCACTAGTAGTGATAAACATTGGTTTTCAAATAATTTGGAAAAAAAGAGTTGAAACTAGTTTTTTATTGGTAGTTGCATGAATTTATTGATATATTTCATAGATGACTCTCTAAAGTAGTGATAGACATTGGTTTTCAAGAAATTAGCATGAAAAGAATTGAAACTAGTTTTTGTGTGGTAGTTGCATGAATTTAAAGTATATATTCGATAGATGAGTCTCTACAGTAGTGATAGACATTGGTTTTCAAGAAATTAGCATGAAAATACTTGAAACTAGGTTTTTTGTGGTAGTTGCATAAATTTGATAGATGAGTCTCACTAGTAGTGATAAACATTGGTTTTAAAGTAATTAGGAAGAAAAGAGTTGAAACTAGTTTTTTGTGGTAGTTGCATGAATATATTGTATATATTTGACACATGTTTCTTTAGATAGTTTATAATCGTGATAGACATGTACTTACAAGAAATTACCATGAAAAGACTTGAAACTAGTTTTTTTTTATGTAGCTGCATGAATTTATTGTATAAATTTGATAGATGAGTCTCACTAGTAGTGATAACCATTGGTTTTCAAGTAATTTGGAAGAAAAGAGTTGAAACTAGTTTTTTATTGGTAGTTGCATGAATTTATTGATATATTTCATAGATGACTCTCTACAGTAGTGATAGACATTGGTTTTCAAGAAATTAGCATGAAAAGAATTGAAACTAGTTTTTTTTGTGGTAGTTGGATGCATTTATTGTATATATTTGATAGATGAGTCTCTACAGTAGGGAGAGATATTGGTTTTCAAGAAATTAGCTGAAGAAAAGACATGAAACTAGTTTTTTTGTGGTAGTTGCATGAATTTATTGTATGAGTCTCTATGGTAGTGATAGACATTGGTTTTCAAGAAATTAGCATGAAAAGACTTGAAACTAGTTTTTTGTGGTAGTTGCATGCATTTATTGTATATATTTCATAGATGAGTCTCTATAGTAGTGATAGATATTGGTTTTCAAGAAATTAGCATGAAATGAGATGAAACTAGTTTTTTTTTGTAGTAGTTGCATGAATTTATAGTATATATTCGATAGATGAGTCTCTATAGTAGTGATAGATATTGGTTTTCAAGAAATTAGCATGAAAATACTTGAAACTAGGTTTTTTGTGGTAGTTGCATGAATATATTGTATATATTTGACACATGTTTCTTTAGATAGTTTATAATAGTGATAGACATTTATTTACAAGAAATTACCATGAAAAGACTTGAAACTATTTTTTTTTATGTAGCTGCATGAATTTATTGTATAAATTAGACAGATGAGTCTCACTTGTAGTGATAAATATTGGTTTTCAAGTAATTAGGAAGAAAAGAGTTGAAACTGGTTTTTTATTGGTAGTTGCATGAGTTTATTGATATATTTCATAGATGACTCTCTACAGTAGTGATAGACATTGGTTTTCAAGAAATTAGCAAGAAAAGAATTGAAATTAGTTTTTTTGTGGTAGTTGCATTCATTTATTATATATATTTGATAGATGATGTACCGCCCTGGTGGTCGGGTGCGATGACGTGGCACCCTGCTACAGTGTAGGCGTGTTGACAAGGCGCCAGGTTGGCAGTTGGGAAGGAAGTCGGGAGGCACGTGTAGTCGCCGATTGATAAGTTGGCGTGTTCCGATCTCCAGCTTACCAGAATAGGCGATCGCCAGGTTGAGGATGAAGTCGCCAGATGCAGACTCAGGCGACCAGGCAGTCGGAGATCGCCAGAACAAGCACATCGCCGAAGATGAAGGAGAAGCAGATTATGAAGGCGGCCGGCGAGACCACAGGGAAGGTGTATGAAGACCCTAACTCGCCAGTTTCAGTAGGGATCGCACTCCTGAGTTAGCTGTGCACTGGGCAGTACCATGCATAGGTAACTTAGCCAAAATGAGAGTAGAAGCAGCGCCAAGTCAGGGAGTCTCCAGATGATGGCACGTGTACAGTTGGATACGAGCCACGTGTCCAAGTCTGTAACTGCCAGGAGAGAGAAAATCACCAGGTATATAAGAGTTCTTAACAGATTTTCTAAGGTACGCGCGTTCAGTTCATACACTTTACGCTTGCGAGTGACAGAGCTGTTTGTGAGAGAGATTTGCACGGTTCCAGTTCTTAGTATTTGGTGATACCGTCACTGACTTGAGCGTCGGAGTGCGATCGGCCGCAGCGGCGCCGTATCGTTTCTTTGCAGGTTCTTGAGATAGATCCAGAGGAGGAACGGAGGTGAGAAGCGGCGCGCACGTCGATCCTTTGACGAGGCATTCTCCAGCGCTCCGGTCAACAGGCAGGATCATCAGGCGCCCACCGTGGGGCCGTGTAAAACGTGCTCCCATCCACAGCGTGAGTTCGTGGAAGTTTTCGAGGTTTTCTGCGCGGTTGTGTGCTGGTGCAACCGTCGTGTGCAGTTTCTTTGAGTTTCGTTCGGTGAGTTCGTGTTTTGTGCCGTTTGTTTGCCTTTCAATCGGTGGAGTGAGGTTTTTTTTGTTGCTTGCGCGCAATCTGTCTGGTGGAAGTTCGAGTTCTTTGGTGGTTTTCTGTGAAGGTTTGCGGTGTTCTTGGGTTCTTGCGCAGTTTCTTGAGTTTTCTCCGGTTGATCGCTGATTCGGTGGTAGTTGAAGTGTTATTTGCTGTATTTCTGTGGTTCGCTGAAGTTAATGAGAAAGATGAGAAGCAATCGTTCCAGTCCCGTGGCTCCCGTCGCTGCTGAAGGCGACGCCGCCATGACCATGGCGCAGATGGCAGAAATGATGCGCTCGTTGCAGGCCACTGTAGAAGCCTCGCGCGTCGAGCAGGCAAGGATACATGAAGACCTGGTCGCCTCTCGCGCCAGGAACGAGGAGCTCAGCAAGGTAGCTGAGGAGCTGCGTCGAGCTCTTCAGGAGCAGCAGGTTCGCTCTTCTGCTGAAGAGGTGGCACCGTCGACACGACCTCGTGTTTTCCCAATGCCTTTCATTCAGGCGATTACCGACACGCCAATTCCCACGAGCGTGGTTCCGGTTAAAGCTGTTTTTACTGGCGTGGAGGATCCAGAGGCTCATCTGACCACGTTCCACACACAGATGATGCTGTCAGGAGGGTCGGACGCCGTCTACTGTAAGATGTTCGTGAGCACGCTCCAGGGAACGGTGATGGAGTGGTTTGTGAGCCTGCCTAATGGCCACATAACTAATTTTCAACAATTCTCGAAGATCTTTGTCGAGCAGTATATCGTGAACAAGGCACCGCCCAGGGTGTCCTATGATCTGTTTGATATAAGGCAGTACCATGGGGAGTCCCTCAGAGACTACCTCAATCGCTTCGGAGCGCAGATGGTCAGATCGCCGGCCAAGGATGAAGAAATGCTGGTCTATGCCTTCAAGAAGGGCGTGCAGCCAGGGCCATTTTGCGAGGCCTTGATCAGGGCTCATCCAGCGACGTTTGCTGAAGTCAGGCGACTTGCGGTGGCCCACATCGCCGACGAGAGTGAAGTCGCCGAGAAGAGAGGCAGCATGGCTCCCGCCAGGCCACGCGCCCAGACCAGGATCCAGCCGTAGAGGGTGCTGGAGACGGCAGCGGCGGCCAGAAAAGACCAAAGGACTCGCTATCCTTACGATAGGAGAAATAAGGGAAGAAGCCAAGCGCGCCAACCGCCAGCACGCCAACAACCAGCACGTCGGGAATACAATCGCCCGCCCAAGCACAAATTCGTCATGGGACTAGCGGACCTGATCGCTATCCCTAACATATCTGCTAGGTTGAAGGCGCCCGAGAAGGTGGGCGACAAGGTGCTGGGGTCAAAGCCGGACGTTTGGTGCGAGTTCCACCAGTGCTTTGGCCACAACCTGGATTCGTGTTTGTCCTTAGGATACCAGCTCGACGATCTGGTTAAGAGCGGGTTCCTAAACGACTATCTGCTGGACAGAAGGACCGGAGGAGCGTCGAGTTCCCAGCCAGCAGCTGGAGAAGCCCAACAACACGAGATGCCTATCCATGGGGAAATCCACACCATTGCAGGGGGTTTCTCAGGTGGTGGATGCACCGCATCGCAAAGGAAGAAGTATGCGCGATCGGTGATGTCAGTGGACATGTTTGAAGATCACTCGCCGGAAGTGGACATTACGTTCACCAAGCAGGATCTTCGGGACGTTGTGCCTCATGACAACGATCCCATTGTTATTTCATTGATCACGGCGGGAAGGAAGGTCCACAGAGTTCTGGTGGACCAAGGAAGTTCGGCGGACGTAATGTTCTGGCCGACTTTCACGCAGCTGGAATTGTCCCTTGACCAGCTAAGGCGCTATGGAGGGTGCTTGTATGGGTTCGCTGGCGACCAGGTGGAGGTCAGGGGGTACATTGAGCTGAGAACCACGTTTACCGATGAGGTTGGGTCGAGGACGGAGAAAATCAAGTACCTCATCGTAAACGCCCCTTCAGCATATAACATCCTGTTGGGAAGGCCCACTCTTAACAGGATAGGCGCAATTCCATCGACTCGGCACATGAAGGTGAAGCTGCCGTCCATGGAAGGGGTGGTGATCACGATAAAGTCTGATCAGAAAGAAGCGAAAAAGTGCTATGAAAATAGCCTGAAAAATAAAAGATCAGTGAGCTATGTAACGACCACCCCGCCTCCCGGTGTGAAGTCAAGACCGCCGGTGATAGAGGAGGCCGCCGGAAGGGACGTAGAGATGGTAGATGCTGAGCTGGGGGAGAGGAATGCCGGCCTGGAGGAAGAAGAGGCGCGGAATCGCCCTGAGGAAGCAAGGGAACTGGGGATCGCCAAGGCGGTGATCGCCAGAGAATCCAGGCCCAAACCCGTCGAGCAGTGGCTCGAGAAGGAGATCGGGGGGAAAGTTTTCAAGCTCGGAAGATCTCTGGAGGTCGATCTCCAGGACCAGATCGCCAAGGTGATTGAACGGCATCTGGATGCGTTTGCCTGGTCCGCTGCAGACATGCCCGGGATCGATCCCGACTTCTTGTGCCATCATCTGGCGATGGACAACATGGTGAGACCGGTGCGACAAAGAAGGAGGAAATTTAATGAAGAGAGGAGGCAGGCGATCAAGGACGAGACCCAGAAACTCCTCGCTGCAGGCCACATCAGGGAAGTCCAGTACCCTGAATGGTTGGCGAACGTCGTACTGGTGAAGAAGAGCAACGGGAAATGGCGCATGTGCGTCGATTTCACCGATCTGAATAAGGCTTGCCCAAAGGATTCGTATCCTTTGCCAAGCATTGATGCCCTGGTTGATAGTGCTGCAGGGTGCAAACTGCTGAGTTTCCTGGATGCCTTCTCGGGCTATAATCAGATCAAGATGCATCCCATGGATGAAGAGAAAACAGCCTTCATGACGGAGAGGTCGTGCTACTGCTATAAGGTGATGCCGTTTGGGCTGAAGAACGCGGGGGCCACGTACCAGAGGCTGATGGACCGAGTACTTGCACCGATGCTGGGAAGGAACGTGCAAGCTTACGTCGATGACATGGTCGTGACCTCGCAGGAGAAAAGCAAGCACGTTGCAGACTTGGAAGAATTGTTCACGACGATCGCCAAGTTCAAGTTGAAGCTCAACCCGGAGAAATGCATTTTCGGCGTGGAGGCTGGAAAATTTTTGGGTTTTCTCTTGACTGAAAGAGGAATAGAAGCCAACCCGGACAAGTGTGCCGCCATCTTGGCGATGAGAAGCCCGGCTACAGTGAAAGAAGTCCAGCAGCTGACAGGTCGGATGGCAGCCCTATCTCGCTTCGTGTCAGCAAGCGGAGAAAAGGGACATCCCTATTTCCAATGTCTGCGGCGCAATAACAAGTTCGCTTGGACGAAAGAATGCGAGGAAGCTTTCGTCAAGCTGAAGGAATATCTGGCGAGCCCGCCGGTTCTGTGCAAACCACTGGCGGGAATCCCTCTCAGGTTGTATTTCGCGGTGACTGAAAGGGCGGTGAGTGCGGTGCTCGCCCAGGACCAGGATCAGGCTCAGAAGCCTATTTATTTTGTGAGCAAGGTGCTGCAGGGCCCAGAAACGAGATATCAGGCCCTGGAAAAGGCTGCGCTTGCTGTGGTGTTTTCGGCGAGGAGGTTGCGCCACTACTTCCACAGCTTCACAATACTGGTGATGACTGACCTGCCCATCCAGAAGGTCTTAAAGAAACCTGACGTTGCAGGAAGAATGGTGAAGTGGGCAGTCGAATTGTCAGAATTTGACATTAAATATGAGCCCCGAGGCCCGATCAAGGGGCAAATCTTTGCAGATTTTGTAGTCGAGCTCTCATCAGAGGCAACGCGGGTTGAAGGTGACGACTTCCGTTGGGTACTCTCGGTGGATGGGTCGTCGAACCAGCAGGGTAGCGGTGCTGGAGTCATATTGGAAGGACCCAATGGCGTGCTGATCGAACAATCGTTGAGATTCGCCTTCAAAGCCAGCAACAATCAAGCAGAGTATGAGGCGCTGATCGCCGGGATTCTGCTGGCCAAGGAAATGGGAGCTAGGGTGTTGATGGCTAAGAGTGACTCGCTGCTAGTCACAGGGCAAGTAACAGGCGAGTTCCAGGCTATAGATCCACAAATGGCGGCTTACTTGGCGTATGTGCAGGAATTGAAGAGTTCCTTTGCCTCTTTTGAAGTGGTCCATGTGCCCCGAGAACAGAATGCCCGAGCTTACTTGCTTGCCAAGCTCGCCAGTTCAGGCAACGGGGGTAGGCAGAGGACGGTGATTCAAGAAACTCTGAAGACGCCGAGGGCATTTGTAGCAGATCACCTGGTCCTTCAGATAAGCAGGTCGACGGAGAGAGCAGCGAGAAGCCACAAGTCTTTGACGCAAGAAACTCTGAGATCGCCAAGAATTAGAGCATGTCGAGGAGAGAAGGTGGACGTGATGCAGGTCTGCGCCACCCATGAGCCAGACACTTGGATAGCACAGTACAAGCGGTGCTTGGCAGATGGTCTCCTCCCGCTGGATCCAACAGAAGCTAGGAAGGTAAAGAAAAATTCCAGCAAGTATACATTGATTGATGGCGATCTGTACAGATTTGGGTTCACTCACCCACTCCTGGAGTGCATACACGGCGAGAAGTGCACGAGAATTATGGCAGAGCTCCACGAAGGAATATGTGGAAGTCACGTCGGGGGTCGAGCTCTGGCCGCGAGGACTCTCCGTGCAGGCTACTATTGGCCATCCATGAGAGAAGATTGCAAGAAGTATGCTCAATGCTGTAAACAGTGCCAGCAGCACGCCGATTGGCATAAGGCACCTCCCGAGGAGTTGAAGTCGATCTATAGCCCTTGGCCGTTTCATACTTGGGGAATCGACATCCTGGGACCTTTTCCACTGGCGATCAGGCAGATGAAGTACTTGGTAGTGGCGATTGAATACTTCACCAAGTGGATTGAAGCAGAGCCAGTGGCCCAGATCACCGCACACAAGATCGAAGGCTTTGTATGGAAGAACATCGTGTGCCGGTTTGGAGTGCCTAAGCGCCTGGTGTCAGATAATGGGACTCAGTTTGCAAGCCACCTGTTGAAGAAGCTTTGTGAAGGGGTTGGAATTCAGCAAGTGTTTGCATCCGTCGAGCACCCTCAGACGAATGGCCAGGTGGAATCAGCTAATCGGGTGTTGCTGAGAGGTTTGAAGAGAAGGCTGAGAAAGCCAAGGGAAGTTGGGCTGAGGAGGTGCCCCGTATAGTCTGGGCGTACCACGCCACCGAGCAGTCCGGCACCCATGAGACCCCGTTTAGCTTGGTCTATGGGTGTGACGCCATGATTCCGGTGGAGATCCAGGAGAGCTCGCCGAGATTCCAGAACTTTGTAGAGGAAGACTCGAATGAAGAGAGAAGGCTGACCTGGATCTGCTGGATGAAGTAAGGGAGGAGGCAAGGCTGAAGGCTGAGGCGGTGAAGAGAAGGGTCGAGCGAAGGTACAATTCTAAGGTGATGCCAAGGCAGTTTGGAGAAGGCGATCTGGTGATGAGGAAGGCCCACCAGTACGAGATGGAGAATAAACTATCACCCAAGTGGACTGGACCGTTCAGAATAACCGAGGCACTCGGGAACGGAGCCTACCGCTTAGAGACGCTGGAAGGAGGGGCGATCCCTCGTACCTGGAACGCCACACACCTGAAGTTGTACTATAGTTAAGAGCTTTGTAAGTAAAGACAAACACAAATGTTATATTGCAATGTCTCTGTTAAAACAGTTTCAAGGGGGCACTCTTTTTTCCCTAAGGAGGTTTTAATGAGGCCGCCCAATAAAAGAAGAGTTTTCGAAGTATAAGGTGTTTCCAGATTGCATATGTGTTATTTCCAAAAGTTCGAAGAAAGACCTTGTCATTCGTACATGATTTAAGGCACGAAGAGATATGTCGCGTGTTTCTAAAAGTTTCAAAGTCCTCATCGTTTTTCGGCGATTAGAGGCACCAGTTAAGTTTTTAAATCTCATCGTTTTTCGGCGATTAGAGGCACCAGTTAAGTTTTTAAAGTCCTCATCGTTTTTTCGGCGATTAGAGGCACCAGTTAAGGTTTTAAGTCCTCATCGGTTTATCGGCGATCGAGGCATCAGATTAAAGACCTCCTCGCCGTTGAGCGAGCGCAGGCGAGAGAAAGAGGAAAAGTCCTCCGTGTTTCTGGGAGCGAGAAGATGTAACTCCCGGGGCAACGTAGAGGCAAGTTAAAGACCTCCTCGCCGTTGAGCGGGTGCAGGCGAGAAAGGTCCTCAGTGCATCCAGGGGGGGGAGATGTACACCTGGGCAAGTTGAGGCACCGGATAAAGTCCTATCGCCGTTGTGCGAACTAAGGCCCATTAAAGACCTCCTCGCCGTCGAGCGAATGCAGGCGTGAGAAAGAAAAGGTCCTCAGTGCATCCAGGGGGGAGGAGATGTACACCCTGGGCAAGTTGAGGCACCAGGCAAAGTCCTTCTCGCCGTCGAGCGAGTTAAGGCCATATAAAGTCCTTCTCGCCGATGAGCGAGTTCAGGCGAGTAAAGTCCTTCTCGCCAATATGCGAGTTCAGGCGAGCTAAAAGACCTTCTCGTTTGTGTGCGAGTATAGACAGAATAAAATCCTTCTCGTCTTGAACGAGTTCAGGTATGGCGAAGAGGGTGGAAGAAGCTTGAAAGGTGGCTAAGGTAGGTTCGAAGAGAAGCCTAGCCAGCCAGTCTTCAGCTCTAAGGTTCAGGGGGGTAAAGGAAGATCCCAAAGGGCATTTCTGCTTCAGATAAAGAAATGACTGCCAAAGCCTGAGGCTAGAAAAGCTGGTGTTACCAAGAGGTCTAGGTGATCGCGAAAAGTTCAAACACGGCGAGAAAGTTGAAAGGCCTGTTGATAAAGCAGGTCGAGTGGGACGTTGTTTGAACCAACGATTAAGTACAGTTCGTTGCTGGAAGCTTTTTTATGATCAGGTTAATGCCTCAAAGGTACAATGTTAAAGCGATCGTTGCTTAAGTTTGAATCGGCTCGAAGCAGTTACGCCAAAGGTCATGTTTGCAAAATCGCTAAGTTAAACGCAGCAAGTTAAACATACAAAGAAGGTAAAAGCGCTCAAAGAAGTCAGAAGAAAAATATCCAAGTTTCGCTATGAATGAGTACTGGTCAAAACACTGTGCAAGAGTTTTACAAGGTAAATACAGGGAATTTATAAAGAAGCAGATGGGGTGGAATTGGTTGAGCCTTCGGCGGAACGACCTTTCCATCTACTACTTCATTGTTTAAGACACCATGCTGAGGTCGAGATCAGGGAATAGGCATGCGAATTGCTCCCGACGGCTTCGAATCCAGCAGTCAGATCTGAGCAGAATTTAGCTTAAGTTCTTCAAATGGTCCTTGAAGCTCTTCAACCTGTTTCTTGAGCTCCTCGTTCTGCTGTCCCAGCTCTTCAGCTTGTTCTTGAGCTCCTTGTTCTGCTGCCCTGCTCTTCAATCTGTTTTTGGAGTTGTTTGTTAGTCACTGAGCATGGAGAAGGTCGTCAGTAACCTTCTTGGATTCTGTTACGAGCTTGGGTCAACTCGGCAGCCATCTTCTCATTTTCTTGTTCGCCTCGGTGAGATCAGCCATGGCGTCGTCCCTTGCTTCTCTACTTGCCCAAGCAGCTTCTCGCGGTCGATTGACCTTTGCTCCAGTTTTGTACCTTATCGGCATTAGCTTGAATGTGAGCCTCCAGGTCGCTCGCCTTGGTGCGCAGAGGCACGATTCTGCTTTCAAGTTCAACTTTTTCTTGGGCAAGTTCATGGACTTTGCGGCGAAGGTCACAGCTTCCTTGCGCGCAAGCCTAAGCTCGGTACTAGGGCATCCTCTACTCGGGAATGTTCCATTTCCGCGAGCGTCAGGCTGAATGCCACCTTCTCTACCTCAACCTTCATTGTGCTTTTTCGGTCTTGAGGGGTAGACATCGTCTTGGAGCCGCCTGGTGGAGCTCTCCACAGCCCTCGTTATGATCGATGGGATATCCTCTGCTATGGTTTTGAGTTTGGCAGTCAGAGGTTCCCACATCCTTGTGACCTCGAGGGAAAGGTTTGCGGCTTGGAGAGGCGCCAGGGGGGCTTGTTGAGGGTTCTCGTCGCCACCTTCCTTAGCAATTTTCAGTGGTTGTTTCCTGGCGTGGCGACGCAATCG
>NC_023749.2:21707692-21732272 GCF_000499845.2 Phaseolus vulgaris
GTTAACTATAAAGCCTAGAAAAACTATACTATCCACACAAAAAGTACACTTATCCCTATTGGCGAACAAACTATTATTCCTAAGCACTAGAAGAACTTCCCTAAGGTGAATTAGATGGTTTTCTAGGTTTTTGCTATATACTAAGATATCATCAAAGTAAACTACTACATATTTACCTATACAATCTCTCAAAGCATGATTCATTAGCCTCATGAATGTACTAGGTGCGTTAGTGAGACCAAAAGGCATCACCAACCACTCATATAGTCCAAACTTGGTCTTAAAAGAGGTTTTCCATTCATCACCCTCTTTGATTCGAATTTGGTGATACCCACTTTTAAGATCAATTTTGGAAAATATAATTGACCCATGTACCTCATCAAGCATGTCATCAAGCCTTGGGATTGGATGCCTATACTTGATGGTGATGTTGTTGATTGCTCAACAATCACAACACATTCTCCATTTTCCATCTTTTTTTGGCACCAACAAGACAGGTACATCATAAGGGCTTAGGCTCTTTTGAACCCAACCCTTCTCCAACAAGTCTTGAACTTGAGACTCTATCTCCTTTGTTTCCTCGGGGTTTGTTCTATATGCTGGCCTATTTGGTAGGCTTGCCCCCGGAATCAAGTCAATTTGATGTTCTATACCTCTAATGGGAGGAGGTCCATTTGGTCCCTCATTAGAGAATACATCTTCAAATTCACTTAAAAGATTTTTAACTTGAGGAGGTAGACTCTTGGGTTCAAGATTTGTGGCAGTGCATGTAAGTGTTCCTTTACAAAATATTAGGCTAGGTTTTTCAACAAGAAGCATATTTTCCAAGGTGTTTTCAAAAGGTTTGTCTTGTTGAATAACCTTGTGGGAAGGAACACTCTTCTCCCACGCCTTTCTATCCCTAAGGATTTTCTCTTTTTCTATCTTTTTTTTTTCCTCATCCCTCTTTTGTTTCATTTGTATTTGATCTCTCACCACTTGGGAGTGTGGTAAAGGATTAAGTACAAACTTTTTATGCTTATGGGTGAAGGAAATCTCGTTAGTTAGACCATCATGCAAGGTTTTCTTATGAAATTGTCATGGTCTACCTAATAAGATATGGAAAGCTTCCATAGGTACTACATCACATAAAACTTTGTCTTTGTAGTTACCTATAGAGAACATGATTTCCACTTGCTTATCTACACTTAGTTCCCCATTCTCATTGATCCATTGTAATTTGTAAGGTTTAGGATGAGGAACTACTTGTAGATTGAGCTTCTCAACCATCCCAGCGCTACAACAATTGCAGCTTGATCCACTATCCACAATGAGATAGCATATATTTTCTAAAACATTGCATCTTGTGTGAAAGATGTTTTCTCTTTGTGTTTCTATGGATGCACTAGGTTTATTGTTGAGGGTTCTCCTAATCATTAAAAGCTCCCCTCTAAAGGATTTACCCTCTCATCATCTCCCCCTTCCTCTTCTTTTTCACTAGGCTCATCCTCACCACTAGTGTACTCATCTACACCCTTTAAGAACAAAGATCTTTGGTTTGGACATTGTGGTTGCACATGTCCTCTTCCAAAGCACTTAAAGCATTTGGTGTCCCTAGATCGGATGGGTGGGGTGGAGGTATCCTTTGCTAAAGGTTTGGTAGTTTCTTTTGGTTTTTCTCTAGATGAACTACCTTCCCTCTTGTTCTGGCCGGTTGACCTGGGTCGTCTTTATGCGTGGCTTGTTCTAACGAGCTAGAGCACCTTTGTTCTACCTTGTATATGAGTACCTGAAAAGAAGAACAAATGGCTGCCCTCGCGGCCGTTTGAACTCCGACGCTCAAGTCAGCTAGCGAGAAACACCAAAGTAACTAGAAACTGTATAATAATCTCAATAACTGGAACTGTGTGCCCTAATTGCCTTGTGCTCACAGCTGGGTGTGCCGTCAAGAACAACTAGGGACTACTGATCTGAGTAACTTTATGAGAACTAGGCTAAAACTCGTGTAACTGTGAAAGCGTACCTTACTAGGGCTTCTTCGTGCCCTTTATATAGGTGGAAACTAGGGTTTACCTTTGTACTGCTGCTATTATCTAGGGTTCCTTGGAGAAGGTCCTTGCGCCGCTACTCCTAGGATCTGAGCGTATCTGGCACATGACTTCCCTTATCTAGAGTGCAACGAATAACCTTGTGGCGCTTGGGTTCTACTTGAGCGCCGTATCTCTCGAGCCATCATACTACTTAGGTGCCCTAATTAATCACGTGTCATGCATGCAGCCTTCCTTGAAGATCTTTAATGAGCACGTGGGCATTGTCACGTGCCCTTTTGACTTGATCGTTTATTCTGTGCGGAGGGACCCACAGTGCCGCCACCCAACTTAGGGTTATCCCATCGTGTGGGCCCCCTTTCTGTGAAATGCTTATGTCATGCGGGTTGACTCTTCGGGCGATGTCTTTAGGCGATGTCCACTTAGGCGATGTCTTACTTAGGCGATGTCTTACTTAGGCGATGTCTGCTTAGGCGATGTCTTTCTCGGATAGTGACACGTCTCGGCGAGAACCGATTACGTACATTGCAGAACGCCTTTCTACATGCGGCGACTACGTTGACTTCTTGACCACCTACCTTCTCTTGTCCACGTCATCATACCTGATGACCCGGCCGGTACACAAGCCCCCCAGTCTTGAGCTGATAACTTGTTTTCAGCAAAAGACTAAAGCTTGCCCCCTGCTGCCCTTGCGGCGTTTTGATGACGTGTCATCCTCCGACCGATTGACGTGACATTTCTGCATCGCCGGCGCAACGTACCCTCAAGGACTCTGACGATGTGATATTCTCTTAGTGAGACGATGGCACTTTAATCGTACCTTTACCTCGCGACACGTGGCCCAATCATAAGGCGCTTGCTTTAACGTCCTTTACCGCTTCAATCATGATCTTGAATCTTGAAAACCCCGCATCTCAACTTACTGACCTACTTCTTTCGCATCTTTCTTACTATTCATCTTCTTCCCAAGAACTCCTTGTTCCACGTTCTTTCTTTGCGACCTTTCCTTCTATTGCGTTGCTGAACCCTTGACCTCCAGTTTCCTCACTGCCAGCACATACTAAAATGTCCACCAACCCTTCTTCCTCCCGAGTGAGTCACAAGGATCTTTATCCCTGGGCTTCGAGTGAACTCCTTGACGAGTATTCTTGCTTACTTTCTACTAGGGCCCTGAGGGAACACGTGGGGGAAGCGTGTTCCTATGACCATCGTGCCTTCGCAAAGAGGCACGATGATGACATCGTCGTGCTCCCTTGTTCCATGGGGGAGCCGGTGTGCGGGGATGAACGATCCAATAACGGGGTCCCCTTTTTCTATTTTTACCAAGTAGTCTTTAAGTGCGTCGGCGTACGCCTTCCCTTTTCCAGGTTCGAGAGGGAGCTGTTAACGGAGATGAACACCGCTCCAGCCCAACTGTACCCTAACAGTTGGGCCTTCGTGAAGGCCTTTGACATTTTGTTTGGCTTCCTTGGATGTGCGCCTTCTGTGGACATTTTTTTCACTTCTTTGAGGTGAAGAGGCAGAGAAACAATCTTTGGGTAACTCTTAGCAATGTCCCTGGTAGGATTCTTTTGACTCCTTTTCAGCAAGCCTTCACAGGGTGGAAAGGCAGGTTCTTTAAGGTATGCTGTTCCAGCTTGGTGCCTTCTGCTCTGGACGGCTTTCCTTTGTACTGGACAAAGGACGCCAGAGCCTTGAAATCTAAACCCCTTAAGAAACTGTCTTCAAGGGATCAGGAAGCTTGCAAGATCCTGGCGGTGTTGGAGGATTTGATGCGGCTGCTTTAATAAGCTTGGAGTATAATGCCGAGCTTCTGGAAAGATATATATGTGCGTGAGGCTTTTCTCATGACCTTCCCACTTCTTGTTGGATTTCTTGTATGATTTTGCTTAGGAATACTTTGTTTCACGTAGGTTCAAGATAAACGATCATCAGAGGACGCTTCTGACTCGGGCTTTGCGGTTCGGAGACGGGGTCTTTTCGTCGTACTGCTCGAGGCCTGGGAGCCACTGATGAGTGATGAGTTCTCTTTTGTGCAGATATTAGGATGTGTATAGGACCATGATTCCATTTTGCAAATGTTACAAATTTCGTCTGTAACCCTAACATTGGCTCACGTTTTTCTTTATGTCGAATGCTGTTCAATTTATTCTGCATGCTTGCGTTCTTTGCCCTGCGCTTTACTCTTGATATTGCCTTTATGCTTGGCGTGAATTCTTAGATAGCCTTTGTTGTTTCCCATCCCTTAAACGTCCTGCTTCTGATTGTCTCGTTTATGGTTCTGTCCGACCTTCGCCTTTGTGATTTGAATCTTCAGCATTATCGCCCCGAGCTTGTTGGGATGGTTGGCGATGTTGGCGATGTGCTGCTTGCAGCGATGTCAGACCGCCTGGTCTTTCGTTCGGCGACGACCCCGTCGGCGGTCGTGTACATTGCAGACCGCCCCTTCGCACCACCTGATCACGTCATCGCCCTTGATGACTCGAGGAGGATAAGTTAAACTTCGCGATCTACGTGGCTTCGCGCTAATGCCCACGCTGGTTACTGATTTGACACTTCACCAACCCCCGCCCATTAACTGACACGTGGATTCATCGACGGTCATTATTTCGTGTCGTTTGCGCTTCTTGTAACATTCAAAACTCTAAAAATTCTCGCGCTACTCCACTGTTCCATCATCTTTCTTCTTCGAACTTTCGATACGCTCTGGTGAACGCTTTGACTCCCCAATCACTGTTCCTCTGCGCTCCTTCGATCATCAAAAGGTAACTCTTTTGTCATTCACCTAGCGTTTACCGCATTTTAATCGGTTTTCATCATCCATTGACTGCCTGGAGCATACGTTGTGGGCTGTTTGTTCTCTGTTTTGCTTCTTCCTGCGTTTTAGGTTTTTCTTTTCCTTTCTGCGACCCCCTTGTTGCTGATTTCCTTTTCGTTTTCGAATCGAATCATTCTTTTTATCGACCCTCCGCTTTCCTTTTTCATTTTTTTCGTCTTTCCTGCAGTTTTCGATGGCTCGTACAGGGGCCACACCAACAATCTGCCCCCTCTCGAAACCCTCCTCCAAAATCTCGCAAACAACCTTCGTCAGGAAACCCCCCATCTCGTAACCCACCTAGGGATCCCGCTCCTTTCAAACCGGGCTCAGAGGCCTGCGCCCTCTCCCTAACCAATCGCAATCAACTCCCCCACAAACCAGTGCCACCGCACGCCCCATTCCTGATTACAAACTGTTGTACCCATGGGCTCCTCCAGCTTGCTGAATGAGACTTCCTTGATTAACTCTGAGGCGATATTCTTCGTGAGAGATAAGACCCACCTCACCTTTCATAAGGAGCATGACGACAAGGTTGTTATTCGTCCTTGCCTCCCTGAGGAACCTGTCTGTACTGATAATGATGGCAATGACGGCCACCCTTCTGCTTTATCTATGCAACCGTGTTTCAAGAAGGTTAGGCTCAGGTTCCCTTCACTCGCTTTGAGAGGGAGCTCCTGACTGAACTTGATATTGCCCCTCAGCTGCATCCCAACGGCTGGGCGTTTGTCAGGGCATACCAAATTGTTTGTGCGCACCTGGGCCATCCAGCCTCTGTAGATGTGTTCTTATTTCTGTTCGAGGCTAAAACCCAGGGGATCGCCTATGGGTAAGCCTCAATGGGATTGCTGGGAGATCCATCCTTTCCATCTTCCAGCAATCTTATAAGGATTGGAAGGTAAGTTTGTTCGTGTTTGCTGTAATGATCAGGATCCTACGCTTCTCGATGGGTTCCCCTTGTACTGGGTTAACAAGGGAAAAAGGACCCCAAGGATAACTTTCGGAAAGCTAGGAGTCCGGAGAAGATGGGGGAACTTGACAGAGATTGTGCAACTTCTGGAAAGAAGTTGCCTCCCAATACCACCTTGGCCACCCCTTCAATCATCAAGTTCGAATTCCATGAGAGTCAACTGGATTTTACATAGGTCTGCCCTCCTATCTGGGTTTCTCTTCCCGTGCCAAGTCTGCTTTACACTTTATCGAACTTATTTATACTGCCCTGTGTTTATTCTTGGCCGCTCGATTCCTGTATTACCCTTTACCTGAAACTGAACTATGTGCAAACATTGATCTCTTGTGCAGATACAATGTTGGGGAAAGATCATATGGCCAGACTGCGTTCTATAGCCAAACGCCACAAACTCGCCGCGGGTTCTCAAACCGTCCCGAATTCTGTAGCGGAAGCCGCCGTTGCTCGAGGCGAGCTTCCTCCCGTGGGCTCATCTTCCCTCGTAGCCCCTCCTGCCCCTGCGAGAAAGAAACTGCCACCAAAGAGGGCCAAGAGGAAGAATCCCACAATGGTGTCGGATGAGGAGGATGACGAGAGTACTGAAGATGGACTCATCTGTAAAAGGAACAGGGCAACCGTCGAGAGTACAGGCCCAGATTACGCAGAGAATCCCCCCAGCGCTCCACACCTTTTGAGAGTGCTGGGGACGCTCTGCCATCTTCAGCTGCTGGAGGCGTTCTGGAGCAGGCTGTGGATATTCAGTGGTCTCCCCAACCTGTAGTGGAGCCAAACGTATCGTCGCCACCCTGACGCTCCCTGGTCGTTCCCACTTGTGAGGGTGGTGGTGAGAACCAACCCTCAACCCCTCTCCTAATCCCTGCTCTTCCAGCCCCTGTCGAGGAGGTCTTGAAAGCCCACGCCGTTCATCTTAACGCTATGACTACTGAGTGCGTAGAGAAACGCCTTTACCAGATGATGGGCGAGGCTTTAAGGGACTCCTTGAACCAGTATGAATCCGAAACCGGTGCTGCGAAGGACCAAGTCCAACAACTTAAGCGTGATCTTACGATGCGGGGATTGGAGTTTTCGCGGTTAGAGAATGCTCTGAAGGACGAGTTGCGGAGCGAACGTAAAAACAGCGCTGAGCTAGACAAAAAGCTCAACGTCAAGCTCTTAGAGGTCACCGAACTCGAGGGCAGACTCGTGCATCAGCAGGAGAAGATAGCGGACCTGGAGGAGATCCTTAAGGCTAAAAAGGCCTACGTGGATGAGCTCGAGGCCAAATCAATTGAGAGGGAGGACCTGCTGGGCAAAAGCGAAACCGCCAAGGATCAAAAACCAAGGAACTGAGCGAGACTGCAGCAAAGCTTGCCCAGGCGCTTGAGGAGAACGAAAAGCTGAAGAAACAAATTGAAGAACTCGACCTCAGTGCTGCAAATGTTCTGACTTCCGGGTTTGGCGCGGCCTTGGAGCAGTTTGCTTGTGCTTACCCGACTTGGACCTTTCTCAGTTCTCGATTTGCCATGAAGTGGTAGATGGAAAAATTGTACCTTCAGATTAACATTTCCATTTGCCGCTTTGTTTTGAAACATTCTGAAAGACCTATATATTCAACCCCTGTTTATGTGCAACGAAACTGTTTGTAATGACTCCCTTTTTATTCGAACCGCTTTAACATATGCACATGGTTTCTCTTTTATCTGTGTGCGATCACTGGATAACTTGGTGGGCTTTCACTTAATCCAATTAACTTAGCACAAACTGATGCTTAATTTTCTGGCAATCAACTTATCTTAAACAAACGGTTAGTCTATAGCAATAACATTTGGCACGAAATTACTTACTGAGCAGTAGGCGGGAGTTATTTTTAGCATCTGAAATCTCGCTTGCCTGATCTGCCAAGTGACATGTGTATTTCTAGGTCATCGCCTAAAACTTTGCTGGCCTGATTCTGCACTGAGGACTTTCGAACTTGCCTCAATTTGCTTAAGCAAAGAGGTCTTGTATTCTGTTCTTGCCTGAACTCACTCTGAGGTGAGAAGGACTTTATCTGGCCTGAACTCGCTCGACGGCGAGAAGGACTTTATCTGGCCTGAACTCGCTCGACGGCGAGAAGGACTTTATCTGGCCTGAACTCGCTCAACGACGAGAAGGACTTTATCTGGCCTGAACTCGCTCGACGGCGAGAAGGACTTTATCTGGTGCCTCAACTTGCCCAGGGGCTACCTTTTCCCTGGATGCACTGAGGACTTTTAATCTCATCTTGCCTGAACTCACTCGAGGGTGAGGAGGACTTTCTCTGGTGCCTCAACTTGCACAGGGGCTACCTTTTCCCTGGATGCACTGAGGACTTTTAATCTCATCTTGCCTGAACTCACTCGAGGGTGAGGAGGACTTTCTCTGGTACCGGGGCTAGCTATTCATACTTGAGGAGGGGGCGTCCCGAAGGAATCCCTTAGCCCCTGCTCAAGGACTAGGCGCCCAGATTTTAACTGTTATCTGGTACCGGGCTAGCTATTCATACTTGTGGAGGGGGCGTCCCGAAGGAATCCCTTAACCCCTGCTTAAGGACTAGGCACCCGAGTTTTAACTGTTATCTGGTACCGGGGCTAGCTATTCATACTTGTGGAGGGGGCGTCCCGAAGGAATCCCTTAACCCCTGCTTAAGGACTAGGCGCCCGAGTTTTAACTGTTATCTGGTACCGGGGCTAGCTATTCATACTTGAGGAGGGGGCGTCCCGAAGGAATCCTTTAACCCCTGCTCAAGGACTAGGCGCCCGGATTTTAACTCATACTGGACATATTTGTCATCTTGCTCTGAACTCTCGCCTATACTCGTTCTTGGCGAGTAGGACTTCTTAATCTGTTCTCGCCTAAACTCGTTCGTGGCGAGTAGGACCTTTAATCTGTTCTCGCCTAAACTCGTTCTTGACGAGCATGACTTAAAACTTGACTTTCACCTCCGATTGCCGGGTGGTGACAAGGATTTAAAAACTTTATACTTGTGCTTCTGATCGCCAGGTGGCGACGAGGACTTTAAAACGTTATACCTGTGCCTCCGATCACCAGGTGGCGATGAGGTCTTAAAATCTTAGACTAGTGCCTCTGATCGCCTCTCGGTGATGAGGACTTAAAGCTTATATTTCACCTCCGATCGCCAACTGGCGATAAGGGTTTACGACTTAACTTGTGCCTCCAATCGCTAAGCAGCGATGAGGACTTAAACCTTATCTTTCACCTCCGATCGCCAACTGGCGATGAGGGTTTACAACTTAACTTGTGCCTCCGATCGCCAGGTGGCGACGAGGAGTTAAAATCTTTATACTAATGCCTCTGATCGCCGGTCGGCGATGAGGACTTAAAGCTTATATTTCACCTCCGATCGCCAACTGGCGATGAGGATTTACAACTTGACTCGTTTGTCCCCGATCGCCAAGTGGCGATGAGGCTTTAATTTTGCGCTAAATTTGGAAAACTTAAAAGGGGTGAGCATGCTTATTTAAACAACTTGGGAAACTTGATAGACTCGAACTTTCTTTATTGGGTGACCTCATTAAAAAACCCTCCTTAGGAAAAAAGAGCGCCACCTTGAAAAACTGTTTTCACTTAACTTGTTCGAGTTAACTGCTACTTACAATGTTTTAACTGTAATAAAACTTGAGATGGGTAGCGTTCCAAGTGTGAGGAATCGCCCCTCCTTCCAGCGTTTCCAAACGGTAGGCGCCGTTCCCGAGTGCTTCAGTTATTCTAAACGGTCCTGTCCATTTGGGTGACAATTTGTTCTACATCTCGTACAGGTGGGCCTTCCTCATCACCAGGTCGCCATCTCTGAATTGCCTTGGCCTCGCCCTAGAATTGTACTTGCGCTCAACTCTTCTCTTTATTGCTTCTGCCTTCAGCCTTGCTTCCTCCCTGACCTCATCCAGCAAATCTAAGTTCATTCTCCTTTCTGCATTCGAGTCTTCCGCCACGAAGTTCTGGAATCTCGGCGAGCTTTCCTGGATTTCAACTGGGATCATCGCATCGCACCCGTACACCAAGCTAAACGGGGTTTCGTGGGTTCCTGATTGCTCAGTGGTATGATATGCCCATATTATACGGGGAACTTCCTCAACCCAAGATCCTTTGGCCTTCTCCAATCTCCTCTTCAAACCTCTCAGTAAAACCCGATTAGCTGACTCCACCTGCCCATTCGTTTGTGGGTGCTCCACAGAAGCGAACACCTGTTGTGTTCCAATATCCTCGCACAACTTCTTCAACAGGTGACTCGCGAACTGAGTCCCGTTATCTGATACCAAACGCTTGGGCACACCGAAACGACACACAATATTCTTCCATACGAAATTCTAAATCTTGTGCGCGGTGATCTGGGCCACTGGTTCTGCTTCAATCCACTTTGTGAAGTATTCGATTGCCACAACCAAATACTTCATCTGCCTAATCGCCAACGGGAAGGGTCCCAGAATATCGATTCCCCATGTGTGGAAAGGCCAGGGACTGTAGATTGACTTTAGCTCTTCCGGGGGCGCCTTGTGCCAATCGGCGTGCTGCTGGCACTGCTTGCAACGCTGGGCATATCTCTTGCAGTCTTCCCTCATTGTCGGCCAATAATAACCTGCACGGATAGTTCTCGTCGCCAAGGCCCGACCTCCGATGTGACTCCCACAAATCCCTTCATGGAGCTCGGTCATAATTCTCGTGTACTTCTCTCCATGCACACATACTAAAAGGGGGTGTGTGAACCCAAACCTGTACAACTCGCCATCGACGAGGGTGAACTTGTTGGAGTTCTTTTTTACCTTCCTAGCTTCCGTCGGGTCCATTGGGAGTACGCCATCTGCCATGTAGCGCTGGTATGGCGTTATCCATGTGTCTGGCTCGTGGACAGCGCAAACTTGTGTCATCTTTGTCTCTCCCACTGGATGCGCTCTAACCCTTGGTGTCCTCAAGGTCTCCTGAGTTAAAGACTTATGACCCCTTGCCATCCCTTCCATTGACTTGCAAACTTGGAGAACTTGGTGGTCCGTCACGAACGCTCGAGGTGTCTTCAGGGTTTCTTGTATGACAGTCCTCTGCCTGCCCCCTTGCCCGAACTGGCGAGCTTGGCTAGCAAGTCAGCTCGGGCGTTCTGCTCTCTTGGCACATGCACGACTTCGAACAAAACAAAAGACCTCCTCAACTCCTGCACATAGTCCAGATAAGCTGCCATCTGCGGATCCTTAGCCTGGAACTCGCCAGTTACTTGGCCCGTGATCAACAATGAATCGCTCTTGGCCATCAGCACCCTTGCTCCCATCTCCTTTGCCAACAAGATACCAGCGATCAAAGCCTCATATTCCGCTTGATTATTGCTGGCTTTAAAGGCAAACCTTAGGGGCTGCTCTATCAACACGCCGTTGGGTCCTTCCAAAATAATCCCGGCTCCACTACCCAACTGGTTAGAGGACCCATCCACCGAGAGCACCCAACGAAAACCAACTCCGGCGTTCTGCACTGTTTCAGAAGATAGCTCGACCACGAAGTCAGCGAAGATTTGCCCCTTGATCGGTCCCCGGGGCTCATACTTGATGTCGAACTCTGACAACTCTACCGCCCATTTTACCATTCTCCCAGCCACATCTGGTTTCTTCAGAACCTTCTGGATAGGTAAGTCGGTCATCACCAACACTGTAAAACTCTGGAAGTAATGGCGCAACCTCCTTGCCGAAAACACCACTGCCAGCGCTGCTTTCTCCAAAGCCTGATATCTCACTTCTGGGCCCTGCAACACCTTGCTAACAAAATAAACGGGTTTCTGAACTTGATCTTGATCCTGGACGAGCACCGCACTCAGTGCCTTCTCGGTTACGGCGAAGTATAACCTGAGGGGCGCTCCCATTTGAGGTTTGCACAGAACCGGCGGGCTCGCCAAGTACTCCTTGAGCTTCACGAAAGCCTCTTCACACTCCTTCGTCCAGACAAACCTATTATTCCTTTTCAAGCACTGGAAATACGGGTGGCCCCTCTCCACTAGCAGACACAAATCGCGACAGGGCGGCCATCCGACCTGTAAGCTGCTGCACCTCCTTAACAGTAGCAGGGCTCCTCATCGCCAAGATGGCCGCACACTTGTCAGGATTTGCTTCGACCCCTCTTTCGTCAAGAGAAAACCTAAGAACTTTCCTGCTTCCACGCCGAAAATGCACTTCTCAGGGTTCAGCTTCAGTTTATATTTGGCTATCGTAACGAACAGCTCCTCCAAATCAGCAATATGCTGGTTTTTTTCCAGGGATGTTACGACCATATCATCAACGTAAGCTTGCACGTTCCTCCCAAGCATAGGTGCAAGCACTTTATCCATCAGCCTCTGGTACGTGGCCCCCGCATTCTTCAGCCCAAAAGGCATCACCTTGTAGCAATAGCACGACTTCTCCGTCATGAAGGCAGTTTTTTCTTCATCCATGGGGTGCATCTTAATTTGGTTGTACCCCGAGAATGCGTCTAAGAAACTTAACAACTTACACCCTGCTGCATGTCCACCAGGGCGTCTATACTTGGCAAAGGATAGGAATCCTTTGGACAGGCTTTGTTCAGATCTGTGAAATCGACACACATTCGCCATTTCCCATTGCTCTTCTTTACCAATACAACATTGGCGAGCCATTCCGGATACTGTATCTCCTTGATGTGGCCTGCCTCGAGGAGTTTCTGTGTTTCATCTCTGATCGCCTGTCTCCTTTCTTCATTGAATTTCCTTCTTCTTTGTCGGACTGGCTTGACTTGAGGGTCCATTGCTAAACGATGACACAAGAAATCGGGGTCAATTCCCGGCATATCCGAGGCAGACCACGCGAATGCGTCCAGATGCCTGCCTATCACCTTGGCGATCTGCTCCTGCGTCTCGCCATCTAACGTCTTTCCCAACTTAAAAGTTTTGCCGCCGATCTCCCTTTCGAGCCAATCCCCAACTAGCCGAGGCCTCTTCTCGCTAGCGAGCAATGCTCTCACAATGCTTGACTCCCTAGCGGCTTCCGGGCAGTTTTCCTCCTCCTCTACTCGAGCGTCGCTCTCAGACCTCGCCTCGACATCCTCCATGGTCACGTCGCCCTTGGTGGCTGCTTCTAACGCCACATCCATAACTACGTTGCCCTCGTCGATTTTTACGCTCAGTCCCCGCACCAGGAGGTGGTGTTGTGGTCACATGGCACACTGATCGCCTGTTCTTGAGGCTGTTTTCGTAGCATTTCTTCGCCTCCTCTTCGCCAGATCGATGGTGACGATCACCCCTTCCATTGAAGGTAATTTGACCTTCATGTGCCTCGTGGAGGGTACAGCTCCTATCCTATTGAGTGTTGGCCTTCCCAATAGGATATTATATGCTGAGGGGGCGTTCACAAAAGGTATTTGATTTTCTCCGTGCGCGAAGCAGCCCCATCTGTGAACGTTGTTCTTAACTCAATGTATCCCCTGACTTCGACTTGATCACCCGCAAAACCGTATAAGCAGCCCCCATATGGCCTCAGCTGGTCTGTAGATAACTGTAGCCTTTCGAAGGTCGGCCAGAACATCACATCTGTCGAGCTTCCTTGATTGACCAAGACCCGATGAACCGTCCTCCCTGTCGTGACGAGCGAGATCACAATGGGATCGTTGTCGTGCGGCACAACATCCCTGAGGTCTTCCTTAGTGAACGTGATCTCCACATCGGGCGAATGGTCCTCAAAAACTTCCACTGACATCACAGTCCTCGCATACCTTTTACGCTATGACGCAGTACACCCGCCACCCGAGAATCCACCAGCTATGGTGTGGATTTCACCTGATGATCGTCCCGCCTGCTTCTCCATCAAGTAATCCTTCAGGAAACCATTCTTCACGAGCTCATCCAACTGATAGCCAAGTGCCAAACAGTTGTTAATATGGTGCCCGAATGCTTCGTGGAATTCACACCATGACTCCTTGCGAGGTCCCAGCACCCTGTCAGCTTTGATCGGTGGCCTCAACCTGTCGGCTATGCTGGGTACCGCAATCAGATCTTTGAGTTCCATCACAAAGTTGTGCCTCGGGGGCTTGCTTGCTTCTCTTCCTTCCTCTACTTGACCCTTAGGTTGGGTCCTCTGTGGCTCGTAAGCGCGCTTCCTGTCAAAGTGTTTTCTCTCCGTGACGGCTTGGTGAACCCGAACGGGTTGCGTGCGTATCTGTGCCTTAGGACGCGCTGGCGCAGTGGTCGCGCATTTCTCGTATGTTTCACCTTCCGAGGCAATATGCTCTACCGCCTGTCGCCTTATCTCGGCGAAGGTTTTGGGGCGACTGCGATTAAGCGTTTTACTGAAAGATCCGGGACGCACCCCTCCTGAACGCGTACACAATCATGGGTTCCTCCTTGGTGCCTACTTTCACTACCTGTGCCCCAAAGCGACTTATGTATTCTTTTAGGGTTTCGCCTTGGAATTGCTTGACGTCGAAAAGATCGTACGAGACTGGGGCGGGAGTTCTGTTGGTCAGATACTGTTCTCTAAATAGCTGTGAAAGTTGGGCGAAGGACGTGATGTGGCCCTCTGGGAGGCTGATGAACCAATCCCTGTTAAGGTGCTCATAAAAAGCTTGCACCTAACGGCGTCTGAACCGCCTACCAGCAACATCTGTGTGTGGAATGCCGTGAGGTGTGCTTCAGGATCCTCCATTCCCGTGAAGGTCGCTTTGGGTCCCGTTAACGTATTAGGAATTGCTGTCTCCAAGATTGCCTATGCAAATGGCGTTGTGAATTCCCTGGGTGGGGATGTAGCCTCCGGCTCGTCTCTGCCACACCATCTATGGCGTAACTCCTCGTTGGTGCGGTGGAGTTCCTCTCTTCTTGCTTGAGAGGCTGTCAGGTCCGCCTGCATCGCTCCTGTTCTACTTTCGAGGCTGCCACTGCGTCTTGCAGCCCGTGCACCATACCCATGAGTTGTTGTAGGGTCATCTCTTCACTCCTAGCGCGTGCTGGTCGGGTGGTCATGGCTCTCTGGGGATCCTCTCGACTTATCTGAGTGTTGGAAAACTGGAACTGAAAGCTTGTGTGGTGGAACCGATGTTTATATCAGCCCCACGGTGGGCGCCAGATGTTCCGGCCGGTTGACCTGGGTCGTCTTTATGCGCGGCTTTCTAATCACGAGCTAGAGCACCTTTGTTCTATCTTGTATATGAGTACCTGAAAAAGAAGAACAAATGGGCGCCCTCGCGGCCGTTTGCACTCCGACGCTCAAGTCAGTTAGCGAGAAACACCAAAGTAACTAGAAACTGTATAATAATCTCAATGACTGAAACTATGTGGCTAAAACTGTGTTGCCCTAATTGCCTTGTGCTCACAACTGGGTGCGCCGTCAAGAACAACTAGGGATTACTGTTCTGAGTAACTTTATGAGAACTAGGTTAAAACTCATGTAACTGTGAAAGCGTACCTTATTAGGGCTTCGTCGTGCCCTTTATATAGGTGGAAACTAGGGTTTACCTTTGTACTGCAGCTATTATCTAGGGTTCCTTTGAGAAGGCCCTTGCGCCGCTACTCTTGGGATCTGAGCGTATCTGGCACATGGACTTCCCTTATCTAGAGTGCAATGAATAACCTTGTGGCCGCTTTGGTTCTAACTTGGGCGCCGTATCTCTCATGCCATCATACTATGTAGGTGCCCTAATTAATCACGTGTCATGCATGCAGCCTTCCTTGGAGATCTTTAATGAGAATGTGGGCATTGTCACGTGCCCCTTTGACTTGATCGTTTATTCTGTGCGGAGGGTCCCACAGCGCCGCCACCCAACTTAGGGTTATTCTATCGTGTGGGCCCTCTTCTCTGTGAAATGCTTCTGTCACGCGAGTTGACTCTTCGGGCGATGTCTTACTGAGGCGATGTCCGCTTAGGCGATGTCTGTTTAGGCGACGTACACTGCAAAACGCCGCTTCTACATGCGGCGACTATGTTGACTTCTTGACCACCTACCCTTCCCTTGTCCACGTCATCATACCCGATGACCCAGTCGATACAATGTCCATGAGATATTGATGCCACCATTGCATGGCATAGTCTAAAAATTCTAAAGAAGCTAATCTAACCCTATGCTCATCTCTAACCCCATTTACATAAAAAATTTGCTCAACCTTAGCCTCCCATCCTAAGTACACATTAGGATCACTTTCACCACTAAAACTAGGAAGTTTTACATTGGGAGAATAAGGGTCAGCCACATGTTGGCGCCTCTCTTCATGGTGATGGTGCCTTGGTCGTGCATTGTCTTCATAATATCCATGAGAGGAATGAGAATGCCTTGAAGAATGCCGAAGAGGAGGATGATGTCTTCTCTCCCGGTTTTGATGGACTTCCTCACGGCTTAACTCCAAGCTTTGGAGCCTTGTGATGAGAATCAAATAAAGGAGGCTTTTATTAATGGAGGAAGAGGACATCCACCCTCACATTTGAAGTTCTTCCTTCTAGTCTTCTCAAAATTAAAAGAAGACATAAAATAAAGATGAGGCCCAAGCCCAAAGCCCAAGCCCAAGCCCAAGAAGGCCAAAGCCCAAAGAGCCCAAGTCCATCCCATGAGGGGCAAGGCCAAGCTTTGAAATACTCTTGTATAGTTTTAGGAGGTGTGGTTATTAAATAAAGGAGTGTGAAAATGTAAAATAAAGTCACATTACCCATGTGACTTAGGAGAGTGGTGTAGGTGTAGTTTTTGGGAGGTGTCATAGTAGAAAAAGGTCACACCTCCCATGTGACTGGTTTTTGGTGGGAATTTCAAATGAGTTTATTTGAAATTTCCCACCTATTTTTGAGCACCTTAGGCTATAAATAGAGGTGCTTCCTTTGTAAAATTCAGATTGGAATTAATCTAAGAAAACTCTACTCAAATTTTGAGTGAACTTTGGAGAGCTTTTGGAGCCTTCTTCTCTAGTCTTATCTTGATGGATCAATGGAGTCCTCAAGTGGCGGCATCACTCTTATCTAGGAGCATTCCACACTTCTAGTGGCGAGATCATCCAACATTCTTCCATCTTCATGAGCACTCTCTTCTCCCTTTCTTCTCTTTCAATTGTTCATGTTGTCTTGTGTTCTTGAGTTTTTTGGTTCGGTTTTTCTGTTTTTCCAGCACCTATGTTCTGTTCTTGCCTTTTAAGTCTATGGGAGGGGGTGAGTGAGGTGTTTGGATTGTTGGGGGAGAGTAAGGTGTTTGGGCTGTGGAAGGTGTTTCTGATGAAAGAGGGGAATTTGGTGTTTGGTGGGAGAGCTGGGTGTTCCGGAAGAGCGGGGTGGTAGCGACGGTGGTGATGAGTTGGACTTGAGGGGGGAAGTGATGGAGGCACCATCCTTTGTAGACTGCACGCCAAGGCGAGCCTTCAAAGACCTGGCCAATTCAGCCCTTGTTGCAGAATCCATCACCGATGTTGTACCAAGACAAACAAGCAACAAAGGTTAGTTAGGGGGGGGGAGTATTAAATGTATATGGCGATACATGAAAACATGGAATCAATATTTGAAGTCAGAACCAAGCACATGATTCAATTCTACTACCAAAGAGAATCTACAGAGCAACAACACACATGGAGATTAGAGCAAACAAACATGAAGGAGAAAAGCACGACTAAGAATCAGACATGAAGAAAACAAGTAAAGGACGAGACTCCCTACCAAAGTACGTCGAGAGGGCATCGGCCTTAAACTCGCGAAAAATCAATGTTGGGGTGTGGAAGATGACTTTCAGGCCAGCCAACGCTACACAGACCTCCCTGTCTGCGGAGGCCAACTCATCCAAAGACTTAGGCTTAGTGGGATTAGGCTTCTCCGTCCAATAAAGGGGAAAGCCATCCAGGGCTGTAGTGTCGTGCTTGGCGCAACACACCCTGAAGAAGTTGCCCTTCCAACCTTTGAAGGAGTTTTGGAAAAGGGTGAAGAGGATCCTGCTGGCGACCCCGGAAAAGCTCACCCAGAGACTTTTCCCTTGCTTTTTTACTTCGAAGAAGTGGAGGAAAACATCCACTGATGGTGGGATGCCCAGGTACCCACACAAGATTTGGAAGGCCCTTACGAAGGCCCAGCCGTTCGGATGTAGTTGGGCAGGGGCAACGTTGACCTCTGTGAGCAGCTCCCTCTCGAAGGGTGTGAATGGGAGGCGCAGACCAATGCGTTTGAATACCGCTTGGTAGAGGAAAAAGAAAGGCTTTCCCCCATTGGACCTGTCGTCCACACAAACTAGCTCCCAAGGGGTGCCGTGACGAATAGAGATATGGGAATCGTGGGTTTTGCAGAAGGAGTTAAAGTTGTACAACCGCAAGTCACCCAAGTGATTCTCTACGTCTTCAACGGTGGTCAGTTTGGTGCATTCGTTCAGTAGCTCTTCAGAAGCCCATGAATAGAGGGCCTTGTAGTGAGCACTTGGGGGAGGGGTATTAGGAGTTATTTTTGTTCACTTCTTTTCAGGTATTCACAGACGGAGCAGAACGAAGGTGCCCTAGCTCGTGAGGACAAGTCACGCACAAAGATGACCCTGGTCAACTGGCAGGAACAATAATCTTTGTGTCTTTAAACATATAATATCTCTTTAAATTTTTTCCTTATTTGACATAACTTGACCTTTGAGGCTTTGATCATTTTTGGACTTGAATCTTTCCTTTTTAGAACGGTTCATTTTCTTCTTCATATTAGACTCTCAACTTGGAATGTTCTGATATGCGCCATTAATCCGTCATATCCCTTTTTGAACTTTGAAACATCTTTCTCTTTGAAAATTTTCGTTCTTAGCATTTTGAAATGACTTCAATCTTCATCAGCGCAAATCTCACTTCTCACCTTAATCTATTTCTTAATAGAATATTTAAGGAAACTTCATATATCAAGTTCATATGCATCTTTATGTTCCTTTAACAATTTTTGGAAACATTATAAGTGTTAGTGAACATAATATTCATCATAATCAAACATGGGTATCACTGAAGCAATATCTTTTAATCTCTTCGAATTGTTAAGACCTTCTATTATTAGATTTTTCACTGTAAATGAATTTTCTAATACTTTCCAAGTTAATACAAGATTTAAACGTTGAAGTATAATCATATTTTAACCTAGATATATTTTCACAAAATATATTTTTAAAAACATTTTAATATGGAAAATACGCTTATATGCGCTTGATTTACGAGTGCGGCTATTACAAATAACCGCATTTGTAAATGAACTTAATTTAAAAAATGTCACCGTGTTTTTAAAGACCGTATATGTTCGTAAAGCCGCTCTTAATAAACAATAGTTGTTTCTACATTTTGCACTAGTGATACTCTATTTTTCAAAACTTTCCATTCAAAACACTCTTCATTAAAAATATTTCTAATATAGACTCAATTTTATTCTTTAATGCATAGTTGTATTTGAAATAGTTAATAATCTGTATTTTATTGTCAAAAATATTAAAGAATATAATATTTCATATTGTTAGTGTCTCTAACCTTCTCAAATACAAAAGTTTTCCACAATCATTTAATCAATTATCTTATTTGAATTATTTTTATATGAATATGAATTATTAAAATCAAATAAGGTTTATAAACCTTTACACAATGTCAGAAAGTAATCTAAGAATGTAAAATTTAGGTATAGACACTTCTTGATATGATAAATCTTTTTCATGTAGAGGACTAGGTAATCATCTCTCATAAGCTTCATTGGTAGTCTATATTAAGCTTTCCTAGTGTGTCTATGAGCACAATATTATTAAGTTTTCCTCATGCTTTTGAAGCCTATACCTTGCTATAGATTTAGATACTGTTCTGACGAGATTGTCTAGCACGTTCATGATATTTTGAGACTGTCTAATGTGTCTCTTCATAGTTAGACTGTCTAGCACGACAAAAAAACTGCAATAGGCAAACAAAGACCTTCATTGTTTTTTCTGCTTACACTCTCTAGTTTTACCTTTTTCATCCCTCACTTTCACCTTTTTCCCTTTTTCTCTCTCACTTATTTTTCACACAAAATCATCCCGTACGCCCACACTGCACCCACGCCACCACACTTGTGTTTTCTTTTCTTTTCTTTTTTCCCCTCTGTCTCTCTCTCTGCAGCACGACAGACACTTACACCTAAAAACAGAAAAGGGGAAAGGAAAAACAGAACACAGGCTCCTACGCTGCTCCTTTCTTTCCTTAGCACCCAAAACCCTAGCACTCACACTACTACCTCCACACAATTTGTTTTCTCCTTTACACACTTTTCACTCTTATTCACACAAAAATCACTCACAAACCCTACTCTTTCACTCACCACGGCACCCCTCTCCTCCGCTCACTTCCACCCCTCTCAGTCACTGCATCTCACTACTAGCTGCACCATCGCCACTTTCATGCCCTTCTACCACCACAGCCTGCTCGTCCGTTTTGAACGCGTGTAGAGAACATCTCTTCTTCATGTGTATTTTGGGCTCAGTTTAAGTCAAACTTCTGGGTAAGTACATTGTTGCTAACTGTTACATATTGTTTTTGAGCGTGCTCCAGAGGTTCATTGTCGCACTGCAGAGACATGAACGCGCTTGTGTTAATTGCCATTTTTGTTATATGCTACCACTTGCGTTTTCTGTTTGCGACATGTACCGTTTTTTGTTTTACTTCTGTTTGATTCCAATGCCTGCTGCCGTTTGCGTTGTTGCTTTTCGGGTGTGTTCGGATAATTTCATTTTGGCTGCATAACTGCTACTGCCATTCACGGTTTGCATCTGCATTTGTTACTATCCTTTATGGCCTTTCCACCACATTGTCTTTATTTGGTGCATGATTCACTTACAAGATTGTTTGCATATAAAAATAAATGGTGCCCACGAGTTGCTTAAGTTGCTGAAATAAAATCAAGTAGCCATGGTTTTGTTCCCTTTCGGTTTAATGAATGAAACTTTGCATTTAGGACGACTTTAAATTGTTAAGAGAAATTTGTATGTGATTGGGACCCACGTTTTTCTTTCTGCATTTATCATATTTATGTGCCAATGGCTGATTTGCTTTGCAAATCATGGGCCACACTGTTTTGTTTCTGTTTCTAAAAGATTGGAAATTTTGCTTTTCGGACCCCTACAACTCATATCATCACTCCCAACATTTTTACTACTAATTGTCACTAGCGCTTTTCATATATACACCCCACAAACCTCTTAAGCCTGCGCCTATAAGCTGGTCCAGCATTTCGGCTATTTGTCACCCGCGCTTTCCATACATGCATCCTACCAACCAAACAAGCCTGGTTCTATTCTGCAGATCCAGTAACCTTACCAAACACTGTTTGAACCACGTTTTTAATATCCTACAATCCTTATCAAATAAGCCTGGCCCCATTCTACTTGCTAAGCAATTTCATTGTTTGCACCTCACTTTTAGTATATGCACCGCTTTTACCGAACAAACCTGGGTCCATTCTGCTGGCCCAGTAGTTTTGCTATATCGTACCGTCATATTATTAGCCGCACCACCACTCCCAAATAATATTGGCCCATTAGCTGGCCCAATACTTTTGCTATCTGCCACCACTCTTTTATTTTGTTCACCCACCACCTTTTCAATTTTTCTACAATCTTTTATTTGAGTAATTCTATGATCATAGGCACCACGTTTTACTCAATACCTTTTTTGATAAAAATATAAAAAATAATAAAAACATAAAATACAAAAAATACAAAAATTTCAAAATTAAAAATTGTTTTTGCCTATTCACTTGCTCGCCTATTGACTCTAGTGACAAATCCTAGTTTCGTTTGTTTTATAAATTTGTCCTATCTTTTGTAGATCTGGAACGTAGTTCCATTGAAACAGACGGCGTGTTATCTGTTTATTGCACTCTGACGATCAAGTCAATAAAGGGTTTACTAGAATTTAAGAAGTATTCAATTTCAGTCTTAGAAACAACATACCTTCACCTGAAGTCTCAAGCCCCTTTTATAACTTACCTCTTGTAATAGTTTTCTATCCTGAGAATCTAACCTCAACTGAAAGCACACTCAACAGGAGAAACACATTTTGTTCAAGGGCACCTTCTCTCAAGGTGCTACAACAGAAAAGAATATTATCTCCAAGGAGTGCATAAAATAATAACAGAACAACCACCAGGGCACCAACTTATGCCCCCAACATCTAGTCACTCACTACGAGAGCGTATCTACCTTCCTCTCGTACCCCGCACCTGGCTACCCTGAGCGTGACCCTCCTCATGAGTCGTATCTATCCCAAGGGCGTCTCTGGGCGGCAGGGGCACTTCACGAGTCAGGTTGTTCTACACTGGCGCTATTACTATGGCCTTGAAGCCACCTTTCTCTTCTCTTTATTACTACCCCGGATTATCGGGATTTGAGGCCTTCCCGCGACATCGCTCCCTCCATGGTCTTTCCTACCCATGGGTATCGGGGAGTGACACTGTGATTGCCTTGCTTTTGTGACACCTGGCATTGGCGACGCCCTAGCCGGGCGACGCCTTGACTTGGCGATGCCTTCACCTTGGCGACGCTTCCTTTTGGCGACGCCCTGCCTCGGCGATGCTTGCACTTGGCGTCTCCTCACCTAGGCGGCGCCTTATGTTGACTTTGACCCCGGCGATGACTTTGACCTTGACTTTGTCAACGCCCGGATACGGGACGGTACACTTTCAACAACACCATTTTGTTGGGGTGTCCTAGGAGCAGAATAACTATGTATGATCCCATGTTTTTCACAATATTTATCAAACTTTGCATTTTGAAATTCTCCCCCATGATTACTACGAATTTGTTTTATCCTATTTTCATTTTCATTATGCAGAACCTTAGGTAGTTTCTTAAAGGCTTTATATGCATCATTTTTAGAAGCAAGAAACAAAGTCCATGTATATCTTGAAAAGTCATCAACAATCACCAAAGCATAGTAATTTCCAGCTAAGCTAGCAGTCCTAGATGGTCCAAACAAGTCCATATGCAAAACATCCAAAGCTTTATTTGAAGAAACCATATCTGTTTTCCCTTTACACAAGCATCACACAATCTGTTATTTTGAAATTTTATGTTTGGTAAACCAGAAACAAGTTCCTTAGACCTTAGCTTATTCAAGTGATTTGTGTGAACATGAGCTAGCCTCCTATGCCACAGCCATGACTCATCATTTTTAGACAACAAACACTCATTTTCAGAACAACTCTTTATAATATCTAAGAGATAGATGTTATTTACCCTTTTTCCAGTGAACAACACCTTACCAGAAATTTCATTTGAAATTGTACAAGTGTTGGCTTTGAAATTGACCTTGTATCCCTTGTCACATAGCTGGCTAATACTTAGAAGACTATGTTTTAGCCCTTCAACATACAGTACATTCTCAATAGTGGTTGAGTCTTTAGTACCAACATCTCCTCTTCCAAGAATTTGTCCTCTATTGTTATCCCCATATGTGACATGTCCTTCAGCTTTGAGTTTCAGATTTATGAACTGAGTCACATCACCAGTCATGTGCTTTGAGCAGCCACTGTCAAGGTACCACTGGTTTCTCCGGCTGTTTTTCTGCAATAAAACAGATTTAGCACATATGGTACCCCTTTAGTCTAGGGTCCAGCATGATTAATACCTTTCCTTAGGAAGCCATTTGGCCAATACTTTAGGAACAAGGTACCTCCTAGCTTTACATGTTCTAGATACATGACCAGACTTCATACAATAAAAACATGTTGCAGTATGCATTGTTTTTGAATAACTAAGAGAGGAAAAACCTGTTTTGTTAGGAACAAAGAAACTAGACAGCTTTTTCACATTACTTTTCATTCCAGGATTGTATCCTAGACCATTTTTATTGAAAACAGCATTCTGTGAACCTAATAAGGTTTCAAGATTTTCTCTTCCTTTAGTGAAATTTGAGAGAGTTTTTAACAAATATTCAACCTGTTTTTCCAGCTTCTTACAATTATCACAGGTTTTGATTGATGCATGCAAACATGTTAATTCAAGGCTAACCAATTCAGTTTTAGCTTTGTGCAATTCTTCTTCAAGAGCTTTGACCTTAGGTTCAGGTACCCTATTTATTCTATTCAATCTGTTGCACATTATATCTGATCCTGCCTGTTGACCGGAACGCTGGAAACTGCCTCGTCAAAGGATCGACGTGCGCACCGCTTCTCACCTCCGTTCCTCTTCGGGATCTATCTCAAGAACCTGCAAAGAAACAGCACGGCGCCGCTGCGGCCGATCGCACTCCAACGCTCAAGTCAGTGACGGTATCACCAAAAACTAAGAGAACTAGAACCGTGCAAATCCTCTCTCACAGTCAGCTCTAGCTCGCAAGCGTAAAGTGTATGAACTGAACGTGCGTACCTCAGAAAGTTTGTTAAGAACTCTTATATACCTGGTGGCTTTCTCTCTCCTGACAGTTACAGACTTGGACACGTGGCTCGCATCCAACTGTACACGTGGCATCATCTGGAGGCTCCCTGACTTGGCGCTGCTTCTGCTCTCATTTTGGCTAAGTTACTTATGCATGGTACTGCCCAGTGCATAGCTAACTTAGGAGTGCGATCTCTACTGGAACTGGCGAGTTAGTGGCCTTCATACACCTTCCCTGTGGTCTCGCCGGCCGCCTTCATAATCTGCTTCTCCTTCATCTTCGGCGATGTGCTTGTTCTGGCGATCTCCGACTGCTTGGTCGCCTGGGTCTACATCTGGCGACTTCATCTTCAACCTGGCGATCGCCCATTCTGGTAAGCTGGAAATCGGAACACGCCAGCTTAACAACTGGACTACGCGTGCTCCCCGACTTCCTTCCCTTCTGCCAACCTGGCGCCTTGTCAACAACGC